>NC_065507.1:17370390-17386087 GCF_006386435.1 Epinephelus moara | reverse complement strand
TGCACGTCTGTCCGTCCTGGAAGAGGGATCCCTCCTCAGTTGCTCTTCCTGAGGTTTCTACTGTTTTTTTTCCCCGTTAAAGGTTTTTTTTGGGGGAGTTTTTCCTTATCCGCTGTGAGGGTCATAAGGACAGAGGGAGCCCTGTGAGGCAAATTGTGATTTGTGATATTGGGCTTTATAAATAAATTGATTGATTGATTGATTGAATTGACAAGTTGAGAATCCATTAGGCAATAACGAAGTTTGTTCATGGTAAAAAGAGCAAACATTTGAAACAATATTAATCTGTTGTTATACAGTAAAATCTTAAGCATGGACTATGGATATGACCATGGGTGCTCTGGTGGTTAGGACTTGTCATCTTCAATCGGCAATAGCCCTTATAACCACCACCAAGTTCAAACGGAGCCATTCAAAGCCTGCAGCAAGCACTTTGAACCTGACTGACAGATGTGGGAGGAATAGTTTACTGAAACACAGCTTGTGGCCTATCACGTCTTAGAAAACAAAATTCAGCTGCTCACTTCAAAGCTATGTTGGAAAGTAACAAGTAACAGGAGTAACAGGTTTAAGATTTTGCTATTTATATTAAAGAACAACAAAACTCTCTGAAAGTGTTTTTTTTTTATTGGCATTACTGTAACTATACATTATATATATATAAACAATACATGAAAGCACACCAGATCTCACAGCATTTGTTCAAAGTTAATTCTCAAGGATCATAACAAACTGTTTCTCATCAGAAATCGACATGTTCATACATATTCTAGAGGACGCAGCTTCCTTATTAAAATAAAAAACCTATCTCTTGCTGATAGAGGCGAACGTTATCTCCCATTTCAAAGCTACAGTTTGCTTTATTAGTGCTGTAGCAGCTACTGTCCTGGAATGTTAGTCAATAAATCAACACGTCACACAAAACTTTGGTCGAAGGATAATTTCTCAGGCTTTCTGTTACACCTGGCAGTTCCCTGGACCTGCCTGCTCATGGAATAATTTGCATTCAAAGGTACCTCTTCTCAGCCTTGTGCAGCAGATAACGCAGAAAACACTGTATTAGTGGAATCTGTTTGTACAAAACAAGGCAGTAACAATTCAGGCAAATAAGTGTTTTTCTTTTTTTCAGACTTCATTTTGGTCAAAATCTGAGATGACTCAATTTTCTTCAGCTTTATTGCACTGAAATAACATTAACATATCTTAGGGATCCTCTTGTCCACATTATCTCCTCTTGTCTAGTCTCAGACAGTCTGTGTGCAATATGCCCTCTCAGGCTAAAAATCAATTCAGCTCATGCATCATGAAAAAACATGAGAATCTTTGCTTTGGCTGAACATAACACAGTCGCTGGCTGGCTCAGACTCAGAGGAAGAACATTTTTTGAATCCAGACTCAGAATGAGCATTTGCCTGTCTTTGAACATTGCTTTCTTGTTTTCAGTGTTTTGTGTTAACACTCTGTGCCTGGGGCAGTGGTTTGGAGTCCCAGGTGTACCTTGATGCACCTGTTTTTCCTCTGGCATTGAGGACTATTTCCATAACATGATGTGTGTGCACATGTTCGCCTGTTTACCGTGTAAAAATGATAAAATACAGTAAACAGGCATCAAAGAAATGTAAAAAACGATGTAAAAATGTGTGTATTTTGAAGCGTGAGGGAGACTTTTGAGTTGCATTGTTAAAAAAATGTCCATGCTTTGTGTATGTGTGTATGTGTGTGTGTACTTTGAGGAGGTGGCTGAATGTCTGTTGGGACAGCAGATGGTCAGGACTCGCCCTCTAGGCTCTCCCCTGTCGTTGGCCTGTTTGGCAGTGAGTGTGTCATGTTAAAACAGATCTCAACTGAAAACATGGACTGCATGCAAAACACACAATAACATGTATCCCAGGTACTGTAGCCACGGAGCGAGGTCCACTTATCAAAAGCTGCTCTGGACAGATCAGTCAGTGCTTATCACTGCGGACATGATGGCGGTTCCTCCCTGACCAAGACCACAGAAAACTATAATAAAGACTATAAATCTGCAGTGATTTTTATTTCATGTTTTTGCAATTGCTATTTATTAAATATGTTGAAGGCTCAATAAAGTCCCTTTTACTAGCCCGGTGTGGCTACACATTATGACAAATAAAGGCCTGTCTCAATTAGAAGCCTGGTCTGGTTGCCAAGCATTTTTTTATAGAAGTTCTTCGGATGTATAAAACCAGGTTGTTGGCTACCTCAAATTGTGTCCATTCCTCGATTACCCTGTAAGTTATTTATATTTCTTTAGTTCGTAAAGGTCCTTAGATCAAAAGAATCAAAAGGGTATTTCATAAAAATTAATCGAAGTTCTGAGAGTTGTTTTAACAGGATAAAGCAACACATTCTCACTCCGACCTCGTCACATATTAACGTTTTGGTCATGTCAACCACAAACACACATGGTTGGGTTAGGCAACAAAAGCACGTGGTTGGGTTCAGGAAAAAAGAATAGGGTTTGGCTTTAGAGTCTTATGGGACGTGAACACAGCTCTTGGGTGAAAGCTGGTGTTTGTTGGACCCATCCACCACCCCTCATGTTTGCCCCAATTGGACTTTTGCCACCTTAACTTTTGTCCTTGCCGGCTGCGTTTTCCCCTGCTGCCGCTGACCTGCCCAGTATCATGCCAACGTTAAAGGACGCCTTTGTCATTGGTTTCTGACACCGAAAGCCCAAGCGCCAGATTTCGACGACTTCGGAGTGATACTGGGCTGATATGCAAGGTGCCGTAATCCTCGAGTGCCGTTAACTCACTCACTCTCTGATGCGCTGTCTGTCAGAGCTAGATCAAATGAATGATTCATAACTGATATATCATCTGAAGCCTAATCTTTAAACAAGTAAGATTCATACTGGTTTAAATCAACAATATGATTGTATTACTCGGTCTTTGCTGAGCAACAGTTTTGTGTGAAAGGAATTAAAGGCCTGTCCCATATTTAGGCCTGTTGATTTCAGTGAAGTTAAAAACATTTGATATTGGCATAAAATATATGTCTTAGTTGTTTCTGTGTAGAAAATAGAGAGAGATGGTTTTACCGCTGTCCTTTGAAAACCCACTTTGCTAAATTCGGTCTCACTTTCGAGTGAGGCACCATATATTACCAATGAGTCAGTGGTCCTGCACGTAGTTCTCTAGCATCAGTTTTGGACACTCAGGGACAGCGTGTTAACTTCCATCTTCACAGGAATTGTACAGTCTGCTTGTTAAACGCATACAGTGTCTTTGCAAAATTAACTAATGCAGTTAAATTGATTTAGCAATTGGTTAATAAATCATTTACACTGGGTTCAAACGGATCTATAAAGCATTAGTGAATAAATTATTAACCACTAATTAAGACATTACTTACAATTAATGATTTATAAAAGTGTGCCTATCACAAAGCGGATAAACACCAGCCAAAGCGCAACCCACGAGTTGTTCTTATTAATGGCTTTAAACTAATATAACATTAAAGTAAAGCATTAGCGAAGTATTTATCTATATTAATATAGCTGTTAGCCACAACTTATAAACCCTTTATGAAGGGGCCTTTATTGGAAATTGGTATTTTAAAACCTCTGCCAGTATCTTAGTAAACCTGAGTTAAACAGTTGCTTGTTCGGTTTGTTTGTTTGCCAACATCAAGTGACCCTTTTAGAGGTGGCATGAAGTGAACCAAAAATATCCCCAGTAGCCTACTTTTAGTTATTTCAAAGTCTATTTGAATGCGTTTCTGCACAGCTGTGGCTTCGACTGTCACAGTCTGACAGCAGATGTCTGGCAAACCAAAGGTGGCTCACACTGTGCTTTGGTGCACTCTTAAAATGGATTTAGCTCAACAAACTCCACTGTACAGTTATTAGATGTGACAGGAAGTAAATGTGCAAGTCACATCGATCTCAGCGTGCTAACGGTCGAATCTCCTGATGTGTGCTGAAAGATGGTGTAAAATTAAATTCATGAGGACGCAAGTAGCAAGTGTGTGTGTAGGGGGGCTCTCTTTCTATCTTTGTGAGGACTGGTTTGAGATTTAGATATTGAGGGCTTTTGGGAGACATAAGGGTTAGCCTATTTAATGCTAAATGAGAGTAATGATTTATTAAAATTTGGGTTTTATTTTAATAGTTGAACTACTCTGAACTATTGGTTGAGATTTAAGAATGTGGAAATGCTCAAAATAAGTCAAGGGAGCAGGAAACAGTAGTGTCCACATGATCATATATCTTGTGTGATGCCACTATGTCCCCTAATCTTATCAGTGACTTTGGTTAGTACAATGTCAACATAATCATGAGAAGCCTAAGATGTGATGAGCTTTAGTTTTGCTTTAAGATTTCCAGAAATAGGTAAATGTTACATAAAATTTGGGGAGTAAGTATGTTGTGTTAAGCTCCGTTTCCACCAAACGCTTTCGGTATGGTACCTTTGGAACCAAAAGTAACCCTTCAGACATGGTACCTAGACCCTAGTGTTTCCACTGCAAACAGTACTTTTAAATGTGAACTTTAAGGTGTGTTGATTGATTCACGTTGTCAGCTCATGCATTAAGTAACATTAGAAGTTAACGATCCACCTTAAAAGTTGCCAGCAGTCGGCCCAGTGGATTAAGTTATTTTTTCTCCAACTCCAGCTGCTGTGAGAGGCAGCAAAACATCCTTTAATTTATAGTTACAGTCTACTAATAAAATTCTCCACAGTATGAACAGTGGTTACATGAGCCTCAAAACCAGCCACAGCTCAGCCCTGAGCAGAGTGGCCGTCCTCTATTGACCAATCAACAGACTGCAGTGTTCACAGCCCACCTTTTAGTACCAGATCTGTGTGCTAGGTACCCCAACAGAGGGGGGACCGAAAATGGGGACGGCACAGAACAGTTCCATTGGTACCATCCACAACTTTTCACAATGGGAACGGAAAAAAAGCAAACCGAACTGAAGTGAACCGTACGGTACTGCTTGATGAAAACGGGGCTATAGGGTTAGGGTTAAAGGCTAATACAATTTGTCAACAATGGTCCTCAACTAAAGAAGTACAGATGTTTGTGAGACGGTGAGAAAGACATTTTTCTTAAGCATTGCAAGTAACTAAAATGTACCTTTGTAATTTGTCCTGGTTGCTGTTTTGGAACTAAACAAAGCAACTAATCATTCATAGTAAAACTTATCGTTCCTGCAGGCAAATTGCGGTCATTTGTTCATCCAGCATTCTGTAGTCATGGCCATGGAAATACTTATCTGTACTATTCTACACTTTATAAAAATAGACTGTGGCCAACAGAACCAAAGTTATTTGTTGACTTTCATACCAAACATTTTCCACTGTAGTGACTGTGACTTTTGGATTCAAACAAAACCCTCAATAATAAACTGTTGCTAACGCTAAGAGCATACATACACTATGGAAGAAGGAATCTTATATGCAATGGTTATCAAAATCTCAATAACTCTCACAATTCACAGTTCTCACAAGCCAACATGTCAAAGTGAGCAGTCAGAGTTGGTCGTGAGGGCCTCCTCTTTTTGTCTTCACCCCCAAACGTCTGACTGACAGTGTATGAAATGAAGTCCGTGCATGTGCATATATATATAAAAGTACTGTGCTATGTGAAACGACAGCAGAAGCTCATGTGGGTCCTCTCAGTACTATGTCTTCTCTGGCGTCAGCTTGTTGGTGGAGAAGAGAATGACGAGGATCAAGTGTAGATTCAGGCCAGTCCTCTCCGCTCGCGTGTCAGCTGCATTTAGGTTTGCTCCTCCATTACAAGCCCAGTGCTTGAACCTAAAATCATATCCATAGTGACATGCAGCTCTAGTGGAAACGCTGTAACCCAGTCCTGGAGAGTTTTTTGTGCCTTTATGAGTTTCAAGACAGATGGAGAGGCCTTGTGCAGAGGTTTTATGTCCTCTTTTTTCAGGCACTCCACACTGCAACAGGCCGCTGTCTGAATTTGTGTGACATTGTCTCAGTTCCACGCTTTGCCCTCGCTGATGCTGTTCCTCGCTGGCCTTACAGATCCAATCACAGAAACATGACACCAAAAAATAGATCATTATCCCGTGATACCAACCCTCCACAGAGAGAGCTCTGAAGGTGCGCAGAGCTGCAACAGCATTCAGCTCCATGTCTGGGTGTTTACAACATCAATAAGCATGTAGAACAAACAGAATAACTGTAAGAAATGGCAGTCTTTACATCAGGTATTTAAGTCAAGGTGTGTTAAAGATTATAATAAGTAAACATGTCATCATGCAGATATGTGAAGGAGCACTGCATCTACAAAAACACACACAAATGTAAGACACAAATTTATACAAAAAAAAGGTAAAGTCTTAAAGTATATTTCTATTATAAATTAGTCTGTGAACAAATCTCCTGTTGGATGTCACTTGCCTTTTAATTCCCTCATCACCCTCCATTCAACATGTTATGATTAGAGTATCACCATATTATTAGGCACAGCAACCTGCTTAGAATATCATATAATCTCCAACTTGGCTAGGATGTGCTTAGGTACATTATATACAGGTGTGGCTGAACACTATGCTCTAAGGTACAGGTGCTGTTAGGTGTGGCAGGATTATCTCATGGCGGATATTGTGTATGAGCACATATATCAGACGGAGGTGTATATATAGACGAAGACGAGCAGTAGGAGGTTGAGTACGATGCCGATGACTCCCAGCACAGCCAGGAATCTCTCCTCTGGTGTGCTTAGGTGTGGACACATTAGGTCCATGTAAAACCCTTTGAGTCACTCTATTAACTACAGAAACTGGTATTTATCAATAAGTGTGAGTGGATAAATGTTCTATTCAAGTAGATTTTAAGGATGCTCAGCAGGAGATAGGCCTGTGGGTTAGTATTTCTCTTGGCAATTTTGGTCCCTTTAAATAGTTTCAGCAGTGTGTGGCATATCTCGCTAACTTCTTATTTGGTCAAGCTCACTCAAAGTTGCCTTGTTCGTCAAACCATTTCAATAAATTTAACTGGCAGTGATGATATTTTAACTCTCACAAATGAGCTTGATTGTTCAAAGACACTTTTACATGTTATGGGACAAAGATGCAACACACTTAAGCAGTCACAGAAGTGCTATGTCCCACTCATATGAATGCAGAAACATGTGACCACTGGCAAACTGGACACACTGTCAATAGTCATTTGACGTGGATCTGTCTTGAAAAGCTGACTCCACCTGCAGCTCCGTCCCTGTGACCGTTAGCAGTCTAGAGAAAAGCTGTCTTATTGGATAGGCAGTGATGCAGGTGTGGATAAATATGGCTACTATCCAAGTGAACACACTGCCAATGATCCTCACATCATACTGCTCACTCTGAACAACCGAACCCTTTCAATATTTAAAGAAGAGGGTGGCAGTGCAAAGAAAAGTTGGGGACAGTGCCAACGTCTCTTGTTCAAGTCTTGCAGAAAACCTTAGGTGACGGAAGTGTAGATGTAGACAAATATGACCACCAAGAGATTGAGGATGGTTCCGATGATGCCCAACACGGCTAAAATTCGCTCCTCTCGGTCGTTCGTGGCGTCTTCCTCTCTAGCGTGAGCGCTGCAGACATAGCGGCTGCCGGGGACCATGGTTACCATCACAGAACCCCACCCCCACAGGGCACGACGCCTGGATATGGAGACAGTGATGGGGGCGGAGGTGAAGAAGGGGAGGTTGAAAATAAAGAGAGGAGAGAGGCGAATGGAAAAAAAAGGAGGCAGAAGAGAAGGAAAGTTAATTATTTCTGACACAGAGTCGCTGAAAATGGTCCCTCTCTTTCCCAAACACATCATGCACATATCTCTTTAGTCACAAACTTTCCCGGCATGCGTTTGGGCATTGAATATTAATAAATGAAACGTTAAAAGTCAGTGGAGAATGAAATGAGATTTTGACTTTGTTCGCTGTCTGACCCATATCTGCATCAATTGTAGAACTGTGTCTTCCATTTTCCTCATTCTTTTTGTTCTCTGGCGTACATCTTGTTTTCTTTTCATCCTTTCACGTCTCCTACCGCTTGTTATCACCTTTTCCCACTACCTGTTCCTCTTCCTTCCTTCATCGTTTTCTCACCTCTTTCGCTTCCCATTGACTGCAAGAATCTCCAACTCAACAAGACAACATCCAACACAGTGACAACACCGTGTAGTGTTAGCAAGGAATTGCTTGTTATGTGTAAAGGCGTTCTTCACATTCATTCTTCAGCAACCTGTCTCCAAGAAATAACGTCTGTATGTTACTAAACTGAGTTCTTAATTACCTGATGTGGCAATGTAATTGCTGCCCGGATTATGTTCAGAGACAATGTTTCTCTCAGGTAATGACACACACATTTATGCACCCTGTATGCTTTGGAAGGAGGTGGCTGGGCATACAAAGGGCAGGACCATAACACCAGAACTTTGGGTTTGTGTCCTGTCTACTGTCTGAAAAGCATATGACAAAGACTTTGTTAAGTGTCAGTTCAGGAAGGACCCAAATGCAGCAGCCTGCAGCAGGCAGGTTTGAGGTTTAACAAAAAGCAAGCTTTAATATAGCTCATTAAAAACATCCAGAACAGGCAGATAACAGAAAGTCCAAACGACAGAAGAACTAAAACTAAACTGAAAACCAAGTGGAAAAATATGATGAACTCGGGTAAAAAATCCAAACAGAACACGACACCTGGCAGGAAACAGAGCAGGGAACAACACCAAGAACACAGGCATGAACACAGAGGAACTGACAAGAAACAAAGGGAAACACACAGGTATATATATACACAGAAAACTAATCACAAGAACGAGACACAGCTGGAGTAGGAAGACATGGGCAAAAGGAGGGAAATGGGGATTGGCTAGCAACAAGTTTGTGGAGGGGAACACTAGGGTGGAGCAAACAAGACTAATACAGAACAGGTGTGAAGGGAAGACTCTGGGAACAGGGAAGGACTAATGAGACAGGTGTGACAGAAAACAGGCGGGAAAACACACAAAGACAGGAAGCAAAACCAGACACGACACATGAGGAGAGAATCTACAAAATAAAACAGGAAATAGATTAGACATGAATGAATAACAAAACAAGGAAGAGCACAAACAGAAAACCCTGAAACAAAGTTCACAAGATAACATGGTATAAACAAAAACCCTGGATCATGAAACATTTTCACTAAGGTTAAGGGAAGATCATGATTTGGGTTAGATGTTGATTAAAAAAGTAATAAAATAATCTGTAGTCAATACGTGTGGATAATTTATGTAAGATTACTTATTTTGGCCAAAAACAACTGAAATTCCTTCATTCAAACCTTTATTTAAGACTCGGGAAATCAACTGAGGGAGACCCTCATTTTCAATGATGCCGAGCATGAACAAAGACATTAAAATAATTAACAAGCAAACAAAGAACAATCATGTATTTCAATTAAAACAAAAATGAGATCATACAAAACAATGAACAACACTAGCAATAAATGGGCTCTAAAAGTAGAAATACAGGGTGATAAACATGCAACAATATCATTTATTCATTCATTCATTCATTCATTCATCTTCTAACTGCTTCATCCTCTTGGGGGTCGTGGGGGGGCTGGAGCCTATCCCAGCTGGCATCGGGCGAGAGGCAGGGTACACCCTGGACAGGTTGCCAGACTATGGCAGGGCTGACACATAGAGACAAACAACCATTCATGCTCACATTCACACCTACGGACAATTTAGAGCCATTCATGCTCACATTCACACCTACGGACAATTTAGAGTTATCAATTAACCTAGTACCCAATCTGCATGTCTTTGGACTGTGGGAGGAAGTTGGAGTGCCTGGAGAGAACCCACGCTGACACAGGGAGAACATGCAAACTCCGCACAGAGGGGCTCCCATACCCGGGATCGAACCGGCAACCCTCTTGCTGTGAGGCGACAGTGCTAACCACCATACCACCGTGCCTATAAACAGAGCAGCACAAGACAATTTGCTATCCAAGGCTAGTGTAATGTCATTTAGAACCAGCGATGTTATATTATATTAGTGGCTATATGTGCTATCCGTATTTTTGCCGGATTCATCAATTATCAACATTTACTCATTATGTTAATAGAAAATGTCATTTGTTCTGCATTACCTTTCCTAAAAAATATTGCTGTTTCAAATTAGTTTCACATAAATTTAATTTTTTAATAGACAGGGCTGTCCTCCTCAAATATATTTCCCACCATCCTAAATTTAAACTACAGAACTGACTAAAATTAAAGTTTTTAACAATAGATATCATGTAAACACCAATACACTTAAGCTGGTAAAAGCATAGACTGCAAAAATAGTAAACGTAGCTACCATGACATCACCCATTGGTTTGTGGACTCCAGTTTTTGAGCTACATTTCAGCCATCGCCATCTTGGTTTTTGGAGCCAGAAGGGACCATAGAGGCTGGCACTGTAGAGGAGTGAGGCGTGGATCTGACTGAGAAGCCATGAACGCTACTGGCAGACAGTCTGTCACTTAAAGAGGCCCGCCCTTAATTTTGTGTAACTTAAAGCCATAATAAAATTCACATGGGTGACTTATATAAATATTAATCCCCTGCACAGTTGTCATAAAGGGGGACATTTCCTATAAAAAACAAAACCATTTTTTTGCACCAGGCTATAAATGCCTCCAGTGACCTTTCAAAAAACTGCACTGGCTTCATTTTTCAGCCCCAGAGGTTGCCCTTGGTCAATAGTCATTGAAGACCTTGGTCTCCCTGTCCTCTGACACTAAACGCTGATGTGCAATCAATGGTGTCTGTTAATAATGAATGAGGTTAGATGCTGATGAGGGAATTATCTACACTCCTCTAAGACAGTTTGGGAGAGCAGAGAAAAAGAGAGGTTAGGATGAGGACAGTGTGAGTGCGTATTTATCTCTCTCTCTCTCTCTCTCTCTCTCTCTCTCTCTCTCTGTGCTAAAATGAGAATGACTCCAGGGCTTTACACAGGATGTGAGACCGCTACACTGAACTGGTCACAATTAGGTCCACCAGTCAGTTGCCTCGCTGATTTTGTAAATAATTCACATCCCTTCAATAAAAGCATAGAAAAATATAGATAATTGTAAATACACTTTCTTAAATTATGTATTATTGTGGTTACAATCTCAACCTGTCCCTGGATAACTCATTGTTGTGCAAATACTGGAGATGTAAAAACACACAAAAAAGATGAATTCTCAAAAGTGTGTCTCCTCCTGCCTCTTTTTTTATGTTTGCTTTACTCTGCTCTCCACTTGTTGTTCTATCTTTTCTTTTTGTTGGTGTGCTGGGCAAACACTTCAGCATCCAGCAGCTGTTCTGGCAGCCCAGGGGTTTGTGTGTGTGTGTGTGTGTGACTGTGCGTGTGTGTGGGTGGGGATAGGGGGTTAGTGTAAGGACAGGGACATAACACTATCTTTTGATGCAGCTTAGCCATTCAACAGTGTAACGTGATTATTTCCGACCCAATTAGAGGGAATGCATGGCACACCTCAAAACTCGGGCCATAAAGAAGAGAAAAAAAGAAGAAATGAGAAGATGACAAAAACAAAGAGTAAAGGAAAGTACAATAGAGAAAAGAGAATATATGTAAACATCCAGATTTATTTGTTTACCTACCCAAGTGTTGACTATAAAGGTACTGTTGCTGTAATGAAGGTGGGATTAATGTGGCATTAAAGGTATGCTATGCAGGATTTTTCTAAAAAAAAAAAAAGTGCTATGTTCGGGATGTTTGTGGGTACAGACACTTTATAAAAAGCTACAGCCAGGTGCCAGATTGTAAGCTGCACATACTGCAGATGAAATCACAAAAATCGCAGATACAGTGCTGGCGATATTGTTTACAAACTGACAATTTCTGCATAGCTCACCTTCTAAAGTCTAGGGTGTAGAATTTGGTGGCATCTAGTGGTGAGGTTGGAGATTGCAAGCAACTGAAACGTCTCCCACGTGCCAAGTGTGTAAGAAAACTATGGTTGCTGACATGAAAAAGCAAATGAGCAGAGCTTGAAAATAAATGAAGGCATCAAGGAATCACATTGTGCCTAATGGACGTCATAGCACAAAGGCACAACAGAGGTGGACCTGTTGAAACTATTTTGTGACTATTTTGCATTTTTTGTGTCATTTATTTGTCATGCCCCTGGTGTATATAGGCCTTAAAGAGCAAGGTCTTTCAAATGGAAACTCTCACTTAGCCACTACAGCGCTGATTAGCTTTTTTCCTTCAACAACAAATGCAGGTGGTTATGTTTAGCCAACAAACGCACATTTGCAATCACACAGGAAACAAACACTGGCCTCATGGGTGAAAGTTGATGGCCTTTCATTAACTTTCGCTGTTGTCCTGCTGCATTTCCCCGTGACACAGTTGGGTGCCATTGAACAATTACAAGGACAGGACAGCTTTTTCATTGGTGTCTAATGCCAGATGTCACTGACCAAGTGCCAGTTTTTGACGACTTTGGAGTGACACCAGGTTGCCAGGTGATGGGGGAGAATGTTTTTAGAAAGGCTTTGGAGGATGCCATTTTGACACTAAAACATACATACTTCGACTAAAATTTTCAGATTTGAAATCATCAGAAACACAACTGAAAAGCTACAGAATGAAATAATAACTTTATATCATTGTATCCGTGTCGCCCTTTATGTCTTTTTTCAAAGGTCTTGACTTTACCAAACGGACAATGCAGCCCAGAAAATAAGCTGCCACCGAATACAGTGTGTGCAGGGCAGCAGGGTGTTACACAAAAAGTTTCCCAAGGTTTTGTATTTGTCAGATATCAGACTTTGGGCTTTGAAGCAGTGTACCATGTCCTTCTGATTTTTTTTATGTCTTTCGCTATATCACAAGTTTGTGATACATGATAGTGTGTTGTATGCTTGTGCCTACATTGATCTGCAAACGTTTCACATCCTCCTTGAACTTCTCAGAGCACTGAAATTTGACAGTGATCTTAGAGCATACTTGTTTGAGTGTGCATGCACCTTAGTTTTTTCTTACTGTATCTGCATGTTTGTCAAATTGTGTGACTTCCTTTGGGTATTTATAGCATTTAGGCATGATTTATCATGTACTATATGTTTACACATGCAGTGTTATGCCAAAGAGTTGCAGCATTCTCCAGTCACAAGTTCACACATTAGACAGTGCTACTCTCAACATACAGTTACTCCAAGAACACAAGCTTCTCTTTCACTCTCTTTCCCTCCCTCCCTTCAAGAACACACATCTTAATGAACCGCAGCAGCTCAAGAATTTAGTCATTCAAATTAATATTTGACACATTTATTCTATTTCAGCCACTCAAACCTCCAGTATCTCACCACAGAACAGCAGGAGGAATCAGATGTAATTGTCTTGTCACCGTGAAGGTTTTTACCAATCCCAGTTGGTGGCATTGTTGTTAAATGAAGTCTCATTAGATCCAGTTTTCCCATTTCAGTCTGAGGGGTTAGTTAAAAAGTTCTCCGTGCGTTATCAGGATAAATAAAGCCTCTATCTCCGACTTCCCTAATGTGTTCTTTCCCATGCGTATAAGGCATTGTTTTAGGAAAACATGTAATTAAAGCTGCGCATGCCGAATGCTTCTCTGAGTTTGTTTTGAACCAGACTATGAGGACACTGTGTCGTGCAGTAGAAATACAGAGTCGCACTGGGGAATTCACCAACAGCTTCCCCGCAGAATGTGCAATGCAAGGCAGTCTGCCCCGTGAAACTCATGCATAATATTCATCATAATTGGTGCAGATAGCTGCTCTGCTTATTTCGCTGTCAAATTAATTTGTATAGGGTGCGATATGAATTCCCTACGGATGGTCCATCTGCAGTGCAGTGTGCATTACTCTGGGAGTCTGAGAGGCCACATTCACTAGCGGGGTAATATCATGGAAATATCTGGAATGGAAAGAAGAGCTTGTGAGATGCATATTTTAAATTACAACAGGGAGAAAAAGACTGACTTACTGGAAGAAGTCACTATGATAAAAAGATATCTTTAAAAGTTTAGTTTTAGAAAGTTTAGTTTTGGTAAATGTGAGAGGTTGTGTTTGTTGCTGAAATAGCTGGTAACCACTAATCTGTGCAGACGTAACAGGAGGTTTAATGTTCTTGATTTTGCCCTTCATTACACACGTAGCACTTCCTCTGATGCTGTGTAATACACTCAGCAAGCTTCATAGACTAAATGTTTAATTTTAAGGTTGTATTAGTAAGGTTTTTAGAGGGCAATGCAACCTCTAGGAGTAAGTCTACCTCAGGGCAAGAGAGTATGTTGAGGGTGAGGTTTGATTTTATCTGATGTGGGCTCATCACCAGGGGTTTGAATTGCATTATCACAGGAGGAAAATGGCTTGTTTTCCAGTTTCTTTTCAAATATTGGACAAAATTACAATCTTTCACAAATAATGTGGGGATTGGTTAAATCACAAGATTGAAGATCTGTGGAGGGACTGATAGAAATCTTTCTGCCTGTAGCCACGATAAGACATTTTACGCAACTTAATTACTGCTGCAGTTGGATAAGTGTTTCCACGAGCCTCCATGATTTTGAATTTTGATCGATAGATAGAAAGATAGATGAGCTCAAATATATAATAAGACAGATAGAGGTCGAGCTGAGAGATAGAAAGTTAATCACTCTAGGGAGAAACAGACGCACACACAGATCAACCAAGTAATAGGCAGCTACACAAATGTGCAGACTTAATTAGAGGTAGACCTGCTCAAATGCGTCACTGTTGCAGATACAGTTGTAAGGGGAAAGAGATAAATAAGGAGGATTTAAAAGATTGGTGTGAGGTTTGTGTGTGTGTGTGTGTGTGTGTGTGTGTGTGTGTGTGCTCCAATGGTCTGATCTATACAAACAGAATGAATACAAAGGACATTGAATTGTTTGATGTAGTCACTGACTCGTAACAAAGACAATAGCAATTGTTGTTAGTTGTCATGACAACACATTAGTGGGGCTATAAAGTGTGTCACACTCACTAATTTGAGAGCTCTGTTCTGCCCCATTTTCCTTACTAAATAGAAAAATACAACCACAAGCCTCCTGAGTCCAAGTTTTCTCTTTCACTAAACTAAGACTAGCTTTAGTTTAATTGCCTTGTTAACTCATCGTAAGTCACACTTCATTCAAATTTAACAGAAACAAAATTCACCAAAACCATCCAGATAAAGTCTTGCTGTCCTTCTAGTTACTTAGTCCACTGTTCCAACAATCGCCAACTCTGGCTCAGCTGTCCACTGAGCAGCACATGCAATTTATGGCACTTGGGATGGTGTGTCAAGTTCTGCCTGTTACATGCATTGTCTTCTTTCAAAATACGCTTCTGTTTCACAGGAAATTTACAATGTACAAACAGTCTCTTTCAAAATAAATGCACTACGTCGATACAACACTACAACTTGACGTTTTTTTTTTTCCTTTAGCAACTAACGCATGTGGTTGGGTAGGGATGCACCGAAATGAAAATTTGTGGCCGAAGCCGAAGCCGAATAATATTAAACGCTTGGCCGAATACCGAGTACCGAATACCGAATATCATTGTTTAGTTTTTCATTAGTTTTTGCAGATGAACCCCCTCCAGATTAGTGTTGTCACGGTACCAAAATTGGAACCCACTGTGCGATACCAATGAAAACATCATGGTTCTGAGTAGTATCACGATACCACAGCGAA
>NC_065507.1:17258469-17370348 GCF_006386435.1 Epinephelus moara | reverse complement strand
TGTCTGTGTCTGTGACCCCCGTTCAACCCACAATCGGTGGGATTCGCCTTTCGTTTCTGCTGCTGGTTGAAATCTGTAGGCTGCTCGCACAGCGTGCTGAATGATTTAAGCCTATTTTGCTCGCTCAGAACTATTTTTTGTCGCAAATGCGAATGCCGTGATGGACGGATCGCCACACTACCGACATTTTACTCCGCCCGTCACGGCACGCTGTTTGATTGCGTTATCAAAACGCCGCTATTATTCGGCCTTGCTTTTAACTTATTCCACCGAATACCGAATGTGTGTTTTTTTTGCAATATTCGGCCGAATATATTCGGTTACCGAATATTTGGTGCATCCCTATGGTTGGGTTTAGGAAAAAAGAACAGGGTTTGGCTTTATAATCTTACAGGACGCAAACACTGTTCTCTTGGTTGAAAGCTGGTGTTTGTTAGACCAGGTTGACAGTTACAGTAATATTTTAAAAGTAATGGATTGTTTACTTGAAAACACACTACTCATTTGCTTGTTTGGTTGTTACTGCAAGTTGGTTTGTTTATATTGAAGTTAGCCTGCCACACCTGTTGCAATGGTAACACACGTTAAAGTGGCTGCCACTCTGATTATCCTGCTACATTGAATTGAATGTCCGTTCTACTCTTATTGTAATTCTATTATCTGATCTTTGTCTGAAACATAGCTAGAAGGTAAACTAGACTGGCCTCCACATCCTGTAATTACACACAAACACACAGTGGCGTAGTGGTAGCTGATGAGGTGGGTGCACTACTAAGTAGATGGGTCGGTTACTAAGGGGCTATACATAAAAGACAGAAAGAGAAGTGCTTATACCCTATATACCTGTGTATACCCTCCACTGTGCCACTGCACACACACACTTGTCTGATATCAGAAAGAATTGTCAACCCTTTACACTCTGTTCCCATCTTCTGCCTAACATTGCATCCTGTCTAATCAACTTCTGTTGAGGAAACACATTTTAAGTACAGTAAAAGCAAACTACGATGTTGGGTGATATCGAGAAGACATGATAGCAGCATCTATCTTACAATTGCCATTGTTTTTATTTTCTTCCTTGGTTCCAGCACACCGCACTTCACAACAGCATAAGTCCTGCCTGTGGCACAGACTGGCTAATCGTTTGTCCCCCCGAGGATCGTTGGATCGATTGTTTTTTCAGTTGAGAAACCTGTTTCGTGTCAGGATGCCAGACGAATCAGTCAACTTGGAATTGGTGATGCAGATGGATTAAAAGGTCTGGACCCAGGCCACACACACACACACACACACACACACACACAAACATGCATTCACACACATTTAAATACTATCCTACTTACATTTATCATAAAGCGTAAACACTTCAAATACACTTGTGTGAACTTAGTTTCACCACTACTTCAGTGTGAGCAGAGAAGATCCAGTGCTGCATGACCTAAAAGTTTTACTAGCACTGATTGGCAGTGACTCCAATGCTGTTAATGAGCCACTGAAAGTGCATTAAGAGTTTTGTCTACTTCACCATCTTATATTCACATTTGCTACTAATGTTTTCAGGGTAGCAACAAGCAATGCACGTCTCCAAAGTTGTATTTAATTCATGGGTGCATGAAGGTAATGAGAGTAAAATGATTTTACATGAGAAAAGACTGAGTCACATCGGATCAACTCACGAGTCATAATCAGGGCAGCGTTGATAGTAGTTTTGATAACAGCAAATTAAACTTTGTTTCCCACAATCACCAGCACATCACCTGTGCCACATGGCTGGCAGCTGTTAGCCACCACTGAGCCAGCAGAAAAGAATGGGTGAATGAATGTTTAATTGCTCAACCTTTTCCCAATGTGTCCTTTTAGTAATGTGTCCTGTAATTGTCCAAGATTTGCACCATTTGAACATCTCCACTAATTTGACTCTGTCACTTGTGTGTTCATATAAAAACAGTAATAGGGTTTTTAAAACTGAGAAAGAACTGGTTTGTGGTTATCACAAGCATACATGCCATCTACAAGTACCTACTGTCTTATTTAACAGCAGTTATATCTATACGTTTGTCTTAAATATTAAAGGTATTTATTGTTTAACTTATTCTGACTGGCTCACAGGCAACAAAACCTGAAGCTAAAATGAAATCCAAGAGCATGCATAAATACAAATAAGCTAAACTAGTACAAGAAACACAAGCATAAAACACAGTACACTGGGAGTGACGCCGGAAACAGGGAACAAAAACAGACGACCTGACACTGAAACAGGGAAAACACACAGCCTAAATACACAAGGAAAGGACAGTGTTAACGAGGGACAAGTGACAGCAAGGCTGAGGGACAGGTGAAACCAATCAGAGCGGGACAGACAATCACAAAGGTGGGAAATGACACAAAGGAACAAAGTAAAACAAGACAGGACACATGAGAAGACTAGTCTATTTTGACAGTTCGAGACACTGTAGCCCAAATGTCCAGTATGGGAGAATGACTGGTTTGCCGTAACCACCACTACATGAAAGTGTTTTAGTATAATTCATGTTTCATTTATCCAGTTATATGCTCAGTACCTCCAAACACATGCATTTTTGCTAAAACCTATTTAAAACTGACCTGAACGTGAAACTTATCTATGCTCTCTTCAAAGTCAGATTCCAATACTAAGGTTTTAGTGAAAATACATGTGTCTGGGAAGTACTGAGTGTACAACTGTATAAATGACTCTTGGATTATTCTGCACAGGTTTTGTGAGAGTTTGCAAACAGATATTGGTGTTGTTAGGTCCCTAAGCAATCAATAAATCAATATATTCATTGTTTTCCATGGAGATGTGAAAAAACAAAGTTTCTTTCCCGAATCCAAGGTAACACGGCATGACTAACTGATTTACAAATGAGTATTCCTTTAAAGTCCCTGGTGTCTGGGGCTTGAGCCTATCTCAGTGAGGTACCTCCCGAACCAGGGCTGACACATAGAGACAGAAAACCATTCACACCTACGGGAATTTAGAGTCACCAATCGACCTAACCTGCACGTCTTTGGACTGTGGGAGGAAGACGGAGTACCTGGAGGAAACCCACGCTGACACGGATAACATGCAAACTCCGCACAGAAGGGCTCCCCACCCTGGATTAAAACCAGAAACCATCGATTATTATAACCTTGAAATCAACATCTCATGATGAGGAAATCTGACCTTTGAAACCCTGAACCCTCCAAGGTATTTGACTTTTGGTAAGCAAGGCAGAATACTAACAATGTCAAATGCAATATAAATAAATTGAGTTCTATGTGGTGCAGTCTACCTTGTCTATCGGCCCTTCATCCAGTAGTGATCAGCAAAAGGAGGAATTGCAGGTATTGAGTTGAGTCATTGATTGGTAGTGTTATTGATTCCACCGAAAGTCTTAATCAATAATCTTACAGCTTTTGTGTTTGCTACAGTACAGACACTGTTCTGATCAATGACACACAGCTTGTTTGGGCTACAGCTGAGCTGGAAAGACCAGCTGTTTGTTGCCAAAAGATATATGAGACAGCTGAAATGAAACCTGCATGTTACAATGTAAATGCTTTACATACATTCATGTCTCTCTCTCTCTCTCTCTCTCTCCCTCTCTTTCTCTCTCTCTCACACACACACACACACACACCCACACACACACACACTGAGCTGATGCACAGAGTGATGGTGTGGGAACCAGATCCGTATGACACTAGAGCGTTCCACGGCCTCATTACGAGCTCGGCTGGCCAGCACTGCCAGAATATGAAGCCAGCGGCCATGAAGCGACTGTCACTTCTCCTCAGCCACAGCCCCGCTTCCTCCGCATTTGTGCATGTGTGTTGTTATGGTGTGTGCTTGTGTGTGACGGAGAATTACAGGGGGCAAGAGAAGATGAGTGTACTTACTGTAAGATAGTGTGACTCCATATATGAGCTGTATTCATGACAGCACGAGAAGAGTGATAGTGCTTCGGTGTGACGGAGAAAGTGTGACTGTTTGTGTCTGTTTGCTGAGCTGTAGCTCGCTAATTGTAAAAATAAATGCTTTCAATAAGATAATCAGAGTAATGCAAGTTAAATCTTAAACACTAAATACTTTTTAAAATATGCGCTCAATAAACTAGATCGATCCAGCTTTGAGACGTTCTCAGCTGTAAAACTTTGGCAAAACAACAACATAGTCATGTCGCTGGCCTGCAGCATGTGATGCATTTGCTGCTATGATATCAAGTACATTTCTCACACTGCCACAAGCACAGAGCACATTTTGCTTGACACTAGTATCACAACAAGTATCAGCCTTCCTCCCTGTCATCCAGAGGCAGTAATGAGTGTACTAACAAGACAGGACACCCATACATCATCTCATCTCTGATTCCTGCCTCAGAAATCACTTCTCATGGAATCATTTTCTAGTTTCTGATGCTGGGAGAACAGGCCAGCCATTAGGAATTATGGCCAGGGTGACAAAGTTCTCCAAATTGGGCCTCTCATTCATGCCCAGTCCACCACCACCAAGCTCCAATACCAACATGAGCAATTTCAAATAAGGTTTTAACCATTAGCCTAGCGACAGAGATTATTTTTTTCAACCATTTCCTACCATCCAGGCCATGCTCTGTTTCACATGCATATTTCAATATGATTTCAAACCACCAAAGGTCAACTGAGTTATTTAAAAGCATATTGAAAATGTTTCTTTCAAACGCAACTCTGATAGTTATATCTCATTTTACCTTAGAACAAAACAAAGAGGGATAAAATGCCTTCCAGTAAATGACTGTATAAAAGTAGCATCAAAAACTGATTAAAGAAATGACTGCAAAGCATTAAAGGACAAGATCAAATCATCATCGGTAGAGGAGACACATTTGATCTTTAGCTATCACAATATCCAAATCCAGTGTTTATAACCAGTATTTTTTGCAATTCCAAGACCGTTTAGTATGCAGAAATATTAAAATATACCATTTTAAGAAAGACTAAAAAAAAAAAAAAAAAGGCACAGTATTATATCTAGAGTGGTGCTGGTATCAAGTGAAACTACACAACCAAAGGCATTCACTGACACCAACCATGTAATGATATCATAATAATACTATATGTAGTTATCATGTAAATACATATAACTTATTGTCCGTGATATACGTCAGTCAGTAAACTGCTGCTGCTCTATCCCATTTAAGGGTCAACCATAGACCTTTTGCGTGGCCCCCTCTGGGCCTTTGCTGGGGTCATTTGCACTGTTTGAGACCCCCTGACGGTGGACGGGAGAAAGTTAGTGATCCACAAATATTTAAGGAGCTGTATGTGACATTCAGACTATTAATACAGCAGCAAATCACTATTTACTTTATAGTGATATAGTGGAGAAATGGCATCCTGATCAGAGAATGAATAACTCTACCTCTGTGTGTGCTGTAATCTGAGCTTCTCTGTTCTTTGTTGTGGTAGACTGTCCAGCAGCACTTGCATGTTAGTGCATTGGACTCCCTGTGAGTATGTTCCAGCTAATCTCTGCCACTCTGAACATCAGTCATATGGCAGTAATCACTGATATCAGGACGGAGTCGTTGCATCCACCCTTCAGTATCCCTCAGGTAAGAATGTTAGCTCTGTCAGCACTGTTGATAGCACTTTCATGCTGCCAGCTCAGCCACCTCCAGAATGGTAGACATGC
The DNA here is from genome assembly GCF_006386435.1 of Epinephelus moara. Lineage (NCBI taxonomy): Eukaryota > Metazoa > Chordata > Actinopteri > Perciformes > Serranidae > Epinephelus > Epinephelus moara. The sequence goes on along the minus strand of NC_065507.1, from coordinate 17,364,671 downwards.
TCTGAATGTCGGGTACAGCTCCTTTAATTAGCCATAGGTTAACAAGCGATATACAGCAACATGTTTTCCGGTATTTAAATCCCCAAAGGTAGCTGGTATTACACATATCATATGATTAAATGTTGGGGCATGGCTACAAAAAGTTAATTCATGAGAATTTATCAAGAGCTGTGCCTGTACATGGGAACAGACACTCTGAGAGATACTACAGCACATTCTCATTCCAGGTCTTCAAATACCAATGTTTTCTCACGCCCCTCAGAGTGTGAAATCAATGCCATAGGCACCCTTTGGCGTCTTTATGAGATGCATCCAATAATAGTACTGTTAAGGTTTGGAAAAACATCATGTTTTGGGTTAAAATAAGTATGTAACATGATATTTAAGTACGTGATGGATGGGTGTAAGTTACATGACATGACATTGAAATAGCATTGACTTTTGGTTTCACGCACACACACATGACAGAGATCTCCTGGGTGAAAGTCCATGTTTGTTTGAAGTATCCAACACCCCTCCCTCCAACTCTACACAGACATTCAGACTCTTTATACTTCATCAGTTTGTAGTGTCAAATATTGCCACAAATGGGTTTACATTGGAGTTAGCTGAAAGCCTGGTGCTTCTCATAGAGAAGCCAAACAGTGCCTGCAGTGTTGGTATCACGCTGAGGGGCGTCACGATGTGTCCATATGTTTCAACCTGGGAGTGAGAACAGGCTACATATCACTATAAGAAATGAGTGTTTATGTTGATGAAACATCCGCTGCCATTAAACCTGTTTGGTTAAACATGTCGTGGTTTATGGAGTTGGTTCAGTTTCCATTCAGGTGCCAGGCTGGATGTCATGTGACCCACTGGGCACTGTATCATGTGTAAATCAGTGGATGGAAACACAGCGTGAGCCACTGGACCTACATATCATCTGCTCTCCGATCACATGACCTGCATCGTATAACTGATTTATATTTGTACTTCTGAACTCTGAGTTCTCTAATTGACCTTTCACCTTTGACCTTGGCCAACCTCCTGAGGGAATGTGATGCTCATTGGTGGATACACAGTGTACTGTACATGCACTCACACATATGCACAGACCCTGACACACATGGCAGCCACGATGGCGTACCATACATTTAGAAATGTGTACTCACCACACATTGCACCAGGGGGGCAGCCAAAAACTCCCGTCTTTCTTCTCTTTATCCGAGCATGTTGTCAGTTTTTTCTTCTCCTCCGTCCTGCTGGTTTCTTTCACCTCCCTCCTCTCCTCCTCCTCCTCCCCCTCCCTGTCCCCCCTCTCACCACTGCTGTTCAGGTCCAGCTCTGTCGCTGGTGGGGAGAATCCAGGCGACACACACGCACGCACACACACACACAAACACACACGCAAACACACGCTCACACAGCTCCAGGCGATGCTTTGAAAATGTACTCAGACACAGCTGGGCTCACACTCACACCTCTATACCCACACCCACACAAGCATACGCACAAACACAGCTGAGCTCCTCGACAGTCCTTATACCCCCATGCAGCCACGCACACACATAAACACGCAGCTGGTCTGTCCGCAACTGGATAGAGACTGTGGCGTTGTGTCTTCCCGTGTTACTGTCGGGATGTTTTGAGGAATCTGTGATTCAGGTTGGTGTGAAGGATGTCTCTATCGTAATGTCTTGGTGACATTAAGTTGGAGAGTCGCCCTCATGTAGTCATGGAGACAAAATCAAAGTATACATCCCCCTTCAAATTAAAGGATCCTGCGTGTTTACGCACATCAAAGTATCTCCACACTTATATTTCCTCAAGCCATGACAGCAATCCTCCACTGGCCAAATCTCTGTAATGAGGCCATTTTTTTCAAGATAGCTGGAGCAGTTCCAATCAGTCCAGGACAAAATAAAAATAGACAACATTCATGAGTGCTTCACCAGTGTTTGGCTCCTCTCATCTGGCATTGATGCACCCCAGGAGTACCTGTCAAAGCAGGTATAACATGTCAGTCCAAAATATGAATCTGTATTCATGAGCCAGGGCTGGTCCTTGATCTCATAGAAAAGAAGAAATTGTTCCAGTTCAGCTGTGGTGTCAGTGAACTCTCAGATGTTAATTTCCGTCTTCCTTGTCGTCTCACACAAGAATAAGGTCCTGCTCTTCTCTCTGTAGTTACTCCACTCTCCCCAAGAACTTGCACAGCTGGCCAGAAAAACAAAAAAACAAAGAGCCTCCAGGAAGCCAACTGTCTGCTAATTCATACGTCTTGTCTTAATTTGTAGCAACATTTGAACTTAACCCCACTCGGCTGTCATCTGACATACTTAACAGCTTGTCTATTCCAGTTTAAAAATCCCTCAGAATAAAAAAAAGCAGCTGTGTTTCTTCCTTCTGTTTCCCCCTCTGTGGTGCAAGGAGCGAGCTCTTTCCAGAGTGGCCTGTCAGCATCAATATTTAACAGGAACCTCTTGCTGTGTTGCTGTCACAGTTAAAGTTTCCACGTCCCCGACGTTGTGCGTTGGATGACATGTTCCTCTGGTCTGCAGTGTGTTCCTTTTTAGCTCTCGGCTTGGATGTGAAATTTTGCTCTTATCTTGCCATGTTCACTGTCCCTATATGTTTTTGTGCTCTTTTTTAAACCCTCTACTCTCCATCGTTTCTTTCCTTCTTAATGGTCAATCTGCTTGAAGCTCGTCCTGCCATATGCAGACCTCAGTAATGTTCCCTCCCTGTAGCAAGACACAGTCACTGAGGACTTTCTCCCCTGGAGCTGCTCACATAGTTTTTCATTAAGTCTGCCCTTCTGTCCTTTGCCGTTTATTGTTCACTGTCCACCCTGCAGCAAAACCTTCATTCAACCTTCCCTTAACCCTCGTCAGTCATATCAAACCTCCCACTTTCTAAACTCACCCTCTTCTCGCCTTCCTCTCCCTCCAGCAGGCTGATTCACTTGGCCTATATCTCACTCACTTGCCTGCCAGTGTGGCTGATTCTTTCTCATCTTGTCCTTCTTCTGTCTAATGACTGCTCAATTCTGGTCAAGTCCTCTGTTTTTTCCTCCCCCTATATCTCCCTCATTGTTCCTCCATCTCCCTCCACCTCTCCTCTTGCATGCAGAATACACAGTATTCTAGCTGCTGTGCTCTGACTCATACTGCTCTCTCCTCCCTTTTCCTTCCAGAGGCTTGCAACTGTTCCTCAGTTTTCTCTTTTTTTTATTTATTTTTTTGACTTCTCTCTCTAACAACACGTCAGGATCCGTTCAGCTTTTCTCTTTGTCCCGGGCACTGAAATGACACCTCTGCATCCTGTTAAGACAGATGGGAGGACAGCCTGTGGACAGACAGTCAAGCATAGAGACGAACATGAAAGTGAGTGACACACTTTCCGCAACAGAGGCAGGAGTCTGCCTTTAAATGCTTGAGTGTATCTCCCTGTGTTCCCACACCTGCTGATAGTCTCTGAGTTTGATTACAGGTGGTTTTCTCTCTCCTCCCTGTGCAGGAGAAGTGTCTTTTCACTTGCTGAGGTCAGAGATGCAAGTTTTTCCCCCTCTCTTTCCCCTCCTCTGCTGCTCCCTCAGGTACACGTTTGTCACAATCTGGAAAAGAAATACATTTTAAAGCTAGGGATAAATGTTGCCTGAATACACACACAGCCGCAGCAGAGAGATTCTCTGAGAGGGACACAGAGGGACGGCAGAAGAAGGATATGTGGAGATGAATAGAAAAAAAAGAGATGCCCTCAGGATCTGTAGAAGTGACAGCAGAGGAGATATGGAGGGAGAGGGAGGAGGAGGATGAAGAAGATAGGGGGTGGTGTGGAGAAAAGCTTGTGTGTGGGTGGAATGGAGAGATGATTGTAAGATGGATATGGAGTGAAGCGAGAGGAGGAGCTTGGAAGATGGAGGACAGGATGGGGGGAGAAAGATGGACATGTGCATGTATTTATGGATGGATGGAGGGATGGATGGATGCTTTGACAGGTTGAGTGCTCTTCTATGACATCCAGGAAATCTTTGATGCAGCTGTCATGGAAGAAAAGGGCCTCTCCAAGTCTCTAATTAGCCAAAACTCTTCGTCAAAATTCTGCGTTTCAGTATTAGATTTCCAGCTATCTGATATGTTACCTGTGTGGGAATCCTGTCGTGCTCTCTCTGACAATGCTCCTCTACCTTTCTCATCGATTCTCTCCATCCCTCTGTCTGCTCCTGCAGTCTCAGTCTGTGCTATCACTAAAATGCAGCATCCCTCTTCCCTCCTCCTCTTCCTCCTCCTCCTCTCCCTGTCTGTTTCCCTCATTTCCCTCCCTCTCTCCCTCTACCCCCCTCCGCTCTCTATATTTGTCCTTCTCCGCCTCTGCCTCTGTTTCCCACTTTCTCCTTCCATCTCCTCTCCTCCTCCTCCTCCTCCTCCTTCATCACCCCACCCTCTGTCTCTGCTCCCCCATATTCCATCACCACCTCCCCACCTCACTCGCACTCGCTCTCCCTTCTTGCTTTTTTCACCCCTCCCTCGCTAAGAGAAGCTTCGAGAACAGAGTGGCCGGGCTCTGGCAGAGGAAAGCTCTCAGGACATGTGAACACCATTCATAACCATGCCACATGAATAATACACACACAATACATTCATATTTTCTCTTATGCATGCATATGTGGAAAATACACACACATACACACACACTCTCAGTTTTCCTCGTCTGTACATCTGGCTGACAAACCAACTACATGCTGCTGAAAAATAAACATACAGCAAGGTTTTTTATTATGCATGCATACCTGAGCAACAGTCACAGCACACACACACACACACACACCGACGGCATCGATAATAAAGGCAGTTTTTCTTCAGTGTGACACAACAGCTGCAAATCAATGAAAGATTGAACAGAGAATATAGGCTGTGCATGTTCATATGACTGCACACATGCACAGACACACACTGACACGGTGCACATGCAGGGTAAAGAGCGGTCTCATTTGAAATGGAAATTCTGTTTGACATACAACCGAATCATTGAACAAATAAATGGCATATCAAACCCACTGCGTGACCAACAGAGAGAGTGTGTTTCACTGTGTGTGTTTGTCTACTGTACGCGCGGATGCGTCTCTTGCCCCATATTAAACATTTGTGCGTACATTTGTAAACTACGACAGGTACGTATATCACACAGTTGTGTGCGTGCGTGTGTGTGCGTTTAAGTGTGTGTGTGTGTGTGTGTGTGTGTGTGTGTGTGTAGCCGGTTAGAGCTGTCCTTTTGGCCTCTAGCATCACCCAGTGCCACCATCTGTCCTGCCAGCCAGATGGGAAGGATGTGTTTGTGTGTGTGTGTGTGTGTGTGTGTGTGTGTGTGTGTGTGTGTGTGTGTGTGTGCAGAGGGGGGTTGGGAGAGGGAGAGTGTGAGAGTGTGTAGTACAAAACATTTGTTTGAAAGGGACTGACTAAAGATCATCATAAGTTATCACTATTGTTTTGTAGAAATTGTATCACTGTAATTCTTTTGAATTTTACATTTGAATGTCTTCTGTATAAAGACTCGTCCAGGTCACAGGATAAACCTCAGTGCTGAGTGAGTGGTAATTACTAACCAGCCCAATCAAGCTATCTTTGACATACTGCTTCTGGATGTATTTAAATGCAATATCAAGTAAAAAAAAATATATATATATCTTTATTTTTAAGATGTTGTTTTGTATTTCTATTCGCCTTTTGGCTCCCACATGTCATATGCCTGGTATCCTTACTGAAGATGTTTTTGTTGTCTTTATTATCTTTGACAGGTGTAAGCCTGGAAGGTATTACACGTTTGTTTGTCTATGTGTGAGTATGTGTCTGTGTGTGTGTATCTGTCTGTCCGCAGCTAATCTTGCAAACTACTGGACCAATCAGCCTAATATTTTCTGTGCACATGTATGCTCAAGGACTTCTTGTGGTTGCAGTGACTCACAATTGTTGAAAAACCTGTTTTACTGAGTGTTGTATATATACCATCATGAACTGCTGACTCCTCAATCATTTTAACCGGTCAGTTGGGGCCACAAGTTTTTAAGAAATTGGCTCGGCTAAAACCAACAAGCCTTAAAATGTGTTGCAGGCCATATTTTGGCATTCGTCGTAGCTCAAAAACTGACATCCATAGAAAAGTTTGATTTAATGGTGTCACACATGTTTATACTTGCACTGTTGATGACTTTACGCTGCTGCTTGTATCTTAACTGGAGCACGTAACTCCCATTCTGGCTTCCCTCCACTGGCTGCCTGTGCACTTTAGAGTTCATTTTAAGATTCTTTTATTTGTTTTTAAATCTTTAAATGGTCTCGCCCCACCTTACCTCTCTGAGCTGCTCCATCCCTACGCTCCTGCTCGGCGCCTCAGGTCAGTTGATCAGCTGCTCCTGGAGGTACCGAGGTCCAAGCAGAAGCTCAGAGGGGATAGAGCTTTTTCTGTTGCTGCTCTCAAACTTTGGAACAACCTACCTTTGCGCATCAGTCAAGCCCCCTCACCAGTCTTAAAACCCATTTTTATTCCTTGGCTTTCAACTCAGCATGGGACTCTACTCTTCTTTTAGTGTTTTTATTGTTTTGCTTTATTTTATTGTTTTTAATTGTTTGTTTTATGTCTTATGTTTTTATGTATATGTACAGCACTTTGTTTCGGCTGTTGTTTTTAAAGTGCTCTATAAATAAAGTTGAGTTGAGTTATGATGATGATTTTATACCTGATTTTTGTTCTGATTTTATCTAGTTATTTTATTAACTTATTATTTTATATTACTAAATGTTTGACTTTATGATCTATGGATACATTGCTGCTGTTTTTTTATTGTTTGTTTTTTAACTGTGTCCTGTAAGGCGTCCTTGAGTGCTTTGAAAGGCACCTATAAATAAAACGCAGGAAAGTTTGGTCGTATTTTGAGGTGGAGCATCTGCAGATAAATTCCATACCCACTGTGTTATTATGATCCAATAAAGTCAGGCACAAAGTCACTACATACACAGCCTTTGTTATCTTGGCTGTCATCTGAACTATAAGGGAGCCAAAAGGGGCAATTTCAGCTGCTGCAGCTCTTTGCAGTCTATTCTGTCCACCACTCTGCCTCATACCACACTGGTTGCATGGAACGTTTTGTCTGCTCGATTTTGTAGACTTGCAGATTCTGTTGATTTGGTCATTATTTCCTGATATTTGTATTTCTACCCTAAGTAAGTAAGTTCAGTTCAAAAGTTTCTTTTTTTGTCGGATTTAGTTGTGTTTATTGTTGTCATTTTCTACTTTGTTGTGCTGTAGCCTACAGACGAAGTTAAATAGGCTACATGGATCAAAGATTTGTGGCTGTGTGGCAGGAGAAACCAATCTGCTTTGTGCCATGCACTGCAGGCTCCATCAAAATTAGATGAGGTGTGTATTTTTATTAGCTTCTGGGATGCTTCCTAAATGCGCTGCGGCATGTCTGCTGGAATGACAAGAATTGTCAAGGGTGGACAAATCAGCTCGGATGGCCGCCTGACGGAGAGCTGCACCCCCCGGAGTGCACTTCTCTAATTTCTTGATTTATTTCCTCCTCTTTCTTTTTGTCTGTCTTTTCTGTCTACAGTCTGGCAGCCCAGATAACCCCAAACTGGCATATCAATAGAGACCTGTCACAGAAACCCTTGAGGTCAGCTCAGCAAACTGTAGAGTCACCCAAAAACACCATTAGTATCTCATGTTTTGTGCATCGTTAAATATGCAATATGAAGCTTATTTTAGATGCTAACAGGATATTGACACTCCCAAGTGTTTGCTCCTTACATGCAAGTGAACTTGGCAGCCAAGACGGAGAAACTGGAAGTGAGCCATATCTCTACATGGCAACTGACCCAGTCTTTACTGCATGCGCAAGAAAGTGTCTTTAACTCTCCCAGAGGTTTTCATGTTCCACTTTCTAGTCTCGACTAGGTGAAGCCGACTCCTGTTAGAAGATGTTTCTGGGTTTATAAGTCTGATACATATCTTAAATCATATATGATCATCGTCCTATTTCATCAAAAGCCCACATACAGTGTAGGGCTAACAATCATGAATTAGTAACCACTGGTTTAAAGCCCTATAAGCGTCCAATTGAATATGCACGCATTAGCTGACTGGCTCATGAGTCACATTGTAAGAGCTGAATCGGCGTATCACTTTCTTATATATAGAGTGAAAAGTTTCAACATTTGTACAGCTCTGTCAGGAGCATTTACTACATGCATTGCTGTCCATCTGACTGTGACAAAGTTGGCAGTGAAGACATAAACAGGAAGTGGGCCATATCTCCGCGATGCTTTCTCCAGTCATTCAAACATGCTCAACGGTTAGACAAGTCCTCATTTCGCTTTGCCGCTGGAATTGTTGCCTGCAGCAACAGAGTACATTTTTTATACAAAACCCTGTGAAGAGAGAAGAGTGACAGAGCAGTGCTGTAGCAGTGGTAGCACCTTTTCATAGCCCACTGTTGTGTCTGTGTACGTATGTTGACTGTCAGGAAGATTAGTCCTCACAAACAAACTGTCATAGCAATGCCCACTCAATCTCAATCTCAGGTCCCCTACAATGAAAGTGTCTCTCTGGTCTCTGTTGCAGTATTCATCCATTTGCGGGCTGAATGCCAAATGCTTTTTTTTTTTTTTTTTTTGCCAAATACATCACATTAAGTCAACATGGCCGGATTTAAAAGGCTCCTCTAAATGCCACAGAGGAATACATCTTCATCTGCTGCTCAAATTCTGCTTGACTGCTGATTCCACTATGCTTTTTCTAATCCCGCCTGTTCATTATCCACCATGGGCTTGACTGACTCATCAGGAGAGTGCGTTTAAACTCTTGTCTTTCTAAGAGTCTTCATGTGTATCCAAGATCTGCTTGAATAGGCTACAGTGAACATTAATTCAGCCAACCAATTGTCAACATATTCTCATATGTCACCTTTACACACGCACTACAAACCTTAAATTACCTAGACATTACCCAGAGGAGCTGCGTGTGAGAACGCAAATGTCCAGATTCATTGGACCGGACATTAAACAGACTTAACCCTGCCAGATCCCTGGTACAAAGTCTGTGTAATGTCCAACTGAGCCCATGTGTGAGAAGAGCAGGTAATAGTCTGGAGAATTCATCACGAGCAAGTGGGCGTGTTGATGACATTTCTATCACGCAGCATGCCCAAAACTGGAAGAAAACAAATATGCAACAGTGAAGACGACTGGTCATTTACATGAACATGGCAGTGAAAATGTCCAGCTGGAGGGATGAGGTAATTCCAAAGCTGAAATTGTCAGACAAATTTAAGGAACAGCACAAACCTACTGGACTGCAGCGTAGTCCATGTCATGTCCTCCCTCTTGCACGCTCTACCCTGGTGCTACCCCTCACCCAAACCAAGCAGATTATTTCCAGTAGGTATAACGCTTCTGACGCACCCAATTGCCTGTTGATTGCTACATGTGTGAAAGAGAAACTCCAGACCTGATTCTCTGGACATTGTGTGGAGTTCATATGATATCTAGTGTTGAAGTAACTGGCCTTCAACACTAGATAAACATACAGTAACTTACTCGGGTTAACAGGTACAAGTTGTAAACACAGCACTGACACATCATCACCTTTTAAGTTAATATGGTGACCTTGTTTGCCAACAGTTGCATTTACACATTCAGCAAATACTGAGTTACATTATCATTCATCTTATGTTGTATTCTGGACACCTAGCAAATATAAATCCAATATTTACACTCTTCAAGCTCTTCTTTTGGTCTCTCTCATGGAGACTGCAGAAATTGTCCACTGCTTCAAATTTCTGGGCATCCACATCACCAACAAACTTTCTTGGTCCAATCACACCACTGCTGCAGTTAAAAAGGCGCAGCAGCGTCTGCATTTCCTGAGGCTCCTTAAGAAAAGCAACCTGTGCGAGAAGCTGCACTCAAAAATCATCGGCTGCCCTCTCCTCTCACTTGAAGACATTGCTGACTCCCGATACCTCTCCAGAGCAAAAAGGATCACTGAAGACAGCTCTCACCCCGGCCATCACCTCTTTGACCTTCTGCCCTGAGGGAGGAGGTACAGGTCAATCAGGTCGCGCACCAACAGACTTTTAAACAGTTTTTTTTTAAACAAAAATAATCACTCAGTAATTCTGTAACCCATCCCACAATCCTCAACACGTGCAATATTTATTTATTACTTATTTATACATTTTATACATCGGGTCTGTGCAATGTCATGCATCAATGCAATTTCATATATATTTTATTTTATCTCGTGTTAGTTGCTGTATGAGTGGGGGTGTGTATGTATGAATTGACATGATGTATGTAATGTCTTAAATGTCACTGTGAGGGCACTTGAAATTTCACTGTATCACTGTATATGGTGACAATAAAGGCATCTTCTCTTAACAACTCCTGAGGGAAATATCTCATTCTTTAGCAGCTAGCTGCTCCACTATGTTCCCTAGCTTGTCTGTAATTCTGTCAGGTAGTGTAGTGTGCATCCAGTGTGTTTTTCTTCACAGAAAGCAGCTTCCTGCTGCAACTGAAAGCACCAATATGAGAATGGCAGGTGTGGAAGTAACACATTACATTTACATTTTTTTTAATTGTACTTGTACTCCTGTGAGTATTTTTTTAAATAGGTAATAATTTTGTTTATCACAAGTATTGTACTTTGCTACATTTTAAGTCGCATCCCAAAAGTCACATGAAAAAGTCCCAGTGAACTGAATGAAAATGGAATAAAAGGTTTTTAGCAGAGAAGAAGCTGCTGGTGTGACTGCAGCTGCTGGAAGGCAGAGCTCTAGACAGATATGAAAACAGTGCATTGCTCCACACTCACAGAAAACAGTTCAGACAGGTAACATATTGATAACTGGAACTCACTTCAAAGATGAGAACATCAGTAAGCGCTGCATTGCCTAGCAACATTGCATTGCGCTTGTGTGTGCTACACAGTGTGTAAGAATTGCAATTTCTCCTGCGTATGTGTGTCTGTGCTGCAGCTGCTGTGCACTCTGTGTTGTTATACATCTGTGTTGTCCACCTTGGTGGTGTTTTATTCTTATTTTATTTTTTTTTCTTATTGTTTATTCTTATTCTTATGTCACGTAATGCTTGTTGCTCCAATGTTGGTGTGCATAGCAACTTTTGATTAATTGTCAGTCATTTTTGTCTGGTTTTAATTGCCTAACCTTAAATGTATACTCTGCAGGATTGTCAGTTACTGTTTCTAAACACACTCACCAGCAAAAATTAAAGTAAATGCCAACCCCAGATTCACTTTCATTTAATGTTTTGTCTCACTGTATTTGCATTTCTTGCTGTGCTTCTTGCTCACAGTCTGACGCCTGGTCACAACATTTCTATAAACCCTGACGTCACCTGAGCTCTGTGGGGTACACGCTCATAAACATGTTGAACATCAAAAATTGAAAATACCAGCAGAGGGCAGAGTCTCTGCAGAATAAGACACCACCACGCACTTCCAGAGGGTCAAATGTGATGACTGAGAGGGATTACTTCAGGAAAATCCAGCATAGTACTGTGTATCTTTAATCCAAGTTATTTACCATAACCTTATTCATTCATTAATCCAAACCATACTGCAGTTGCTATTTAAAAAATAGGGAATTTTTTAGGGATTTACTTAACAAACATCATTTATTGAGTTAAGGCTCACACTAAACCAGCAGTGAGTGGGTAGATCACCAATGAAAGCAGTATGGAACGTAATGCCTTTCACAAATGTCCCTAATTACACTGGAACGGCACAACACCACCATGACCACAGTGACCCAAACCTCCTGACTACTACCATCTATCTAACCAGCTCCAATCATCCAATCCATCAACCTTGAACTCTGAGGAGCAATTTAAGGGTTAGAAAATGACCAGCAAAAGAAAAGCAGGTAAACTGGCAAGTCAATGGTTACATGGCAGTTTCTGAACTCTCATGATTGATATCAAAATGACCATTAAAATAAAGCAAGTGATGCCAACTGTGATGTCAGCTGTAGGAAGGCTGCAGGAAGCCTTTATAGCCAAGGGTCCAGGTGCGACTATCTGACGACCCTCCCAAGACATTTTGACTTGTCATAGTAGGAAAAGCACAGGTGAAACTGATAAAATTAACGATAGCTCTAGTTCCTACTATGACAAGTCAAATGTCTGCTGTGAAATAGATCTACTTCTGGCAATAGGGTTTCAAACTGGTAGCCTACTGACTTTGACAACAGATGTAATGCCAAAAACAGTGATGCAATGACTATTAAAAGTAAAAATATATATATATATTTTACATTTTTGTATGCAAGTAGCAATGTTGTAAAGTAGACAGTTGTTAAAGTCTACAGATGACATGATACACTGATGTCACGAGGATGTTTGAGCCAGATTTTACGCCATGTTTATTTGCATAAATGTTTCCACATGTCAGGCGGCGATAAGAAACCTCATGCATAAATGTATGCACTGTACATATTGGATAAGGTACGGGCGAGCAGAATTGACGCAGTGGTTAATCCTTCTAAATACTTTAGAGATGTGGCAACTTTGGAGTCTATTTTATGTGATGTGAATTTTCTGCCTTAGTTGGAGAGAAACAGACTGATAGGCAGAATAAACGGAGCAGGCGGGTAGATAATGAGGAAAATACTGACACATGCATATCTGGCAGCAGACAGATGCACACACAGAGGCAGGGAAAGGAGCAGGAACCTACATCTTTTTGCTCATTCCAAAGTTTGCTGCGTCATTACCCCGATAAGACCTCAGCTGCTCTCTTCTCTTTCATGTGTCTTCCATATTTTCCTCCTCTCTCCCCTTTCTCATTTCACAGAAAAAAGCCAGGGTACAGAGTACTACTTTAAAGACCAGAGTAACACAAGGAGAGGAGAGATGGAGAGAGCGATTAAGACAGAAATAAAGAGACAGTGTGAGAGAAGGGAGAGCTAAATTAGGAACAAAAGACAAGACACTGGGGGGAAGTATCTGTGCGTGTGTGTGTGTGTGTGTGTGTGTGTGTGTGTGTGCTCATGCATGTTTATGTGTATGTGTGCATCTTAACGAAACCCTTGTGAAACCGCAGGCTACTTAATTCAGTTTTTCCGGTTCAGTCTCCCCCTCTTGTTTTCTTCTTACTTCCATCTTGCTTTGTTTTAAGATTTTGTGGGATGTAATTACTTATAGAAACAGATAATGCAACCTATTAGCTTTACAAATAGTAAAAAATATCTATATAATTGTAAAAACTAACAGTTTCTTATGAGATAATCAAACAAATATAACACTTTCTGTTGCTTTCATAGCCTAGCATGTAGGTAAAAGCTTTTTTACCCCACAGTGATATATTAAAAATATCCTTTCTATTCCTGCAGCAGCAGCAGTGTTTGACTGTAGATCAATAAGACATCCCATCCATTCCTTTTGACCCAGATCCTGTTCACTGATATTCATCGTCTTAATCACACACCCTGGCCAATCCATTAGCTATAATTAATGTCTGCTAGATTAGTTAGTCTGCTGGTAAAGATTATTGTCACTCTTATACCAAGTATCATAAATGGCCTCCTCTCTACCATTGCACTCTTTTTATATATCAGTGTATGTCTCTTTATTTGTCTTCATAATATACAATGCTGCATACTCACATACATGCAAACACTTACAGTAAAAAGCTCATTTGTAGGAGATCTGTGTATATAATGGAAGGATCGTCATCAAAACAGGAAAAACATGATGTATATGTGCATGTCCAAAAATGTAAAAATGCATGTGCACATTTGCATTACTGTTTACTGTGTTTTTGTTTTGTTTTTTTTCTACCATAAATCTGGGTCAACAACAGGACACTAGACTGTAAAAACGCAGCTATAATAAACTGCAGTGTCATAGCTCCCCCTTGTGTTAATGTTTGAGACTGCAGGGATTTCTGTAATTACTGTACGTGTATTGAGATTGTTTGCATCTATACAATATATTTCACTATATTTGCTTATTTTGGCCTCTGAGGTTTATCCCTGGGGAACATAGGAGACACACTGATCTGTGGGTGACCAAAACAAAGACTTAACATAATTAACTTGTGTTTTAATCCCCTCACATCCCTGTTGATATTAGCAGTGTTGCAAAGAAAAGCCCCAAAAGCTGATGACTGAAAGTCTATCAAACCTTTCCACCATTTTAAGAAACAAAATGAATGTGATGTGTTTGTTGAGACCACTTTGCGCTGGTCACAGTATCCTCAGGCTGCTCCTGGTTGGAGGAAGCCTGCCCTTCTAGCAGTAACGCACCCTTGAGCAAGGCCTGATCCTCTGCTCGAATGAAGCTGCTCAGGTGTGTGTGCATGTGTGGATATAACTCTCTTTGCATGTGAGGCTCCATCTGATGTTGGAAAGTGTTTCCAGTGTGTCGCCATACTTGGTGTAACAACACAAATCCTGAAACAGGGTCTCCCCTGAGGCCTTAGTCAACACAGTATAGAACATTGTGAACAGCTGTGGCCAGCTCGCCTAAAGCACACTGAATTTGAATTTGGCCAGTGATCATTTATAGAGTGACTAAAGCATGGAATTGGAACAATCAGTGAAAATACTGTAAGGGTGTAATTGGGATTTCTACTGTGGGGATTTTGTTTATTTCTTAAGAATACATTGTTGTTGATACTTTTATTTTGGTTAATTAGGGTCCGGGCAGCTAAGCTGCCAGGACACTATTGTAATCCTAGGGATTCTTCTTCTTCTTCTTTCTTCTTTCTTCTTCTGAGGAAATCATTCTTCCCATGGGTGAAAACTCACCAAACTTTGCACAAAGGTCCAGTCTCATGCCAGATATCCTCAGCTGTAAACTCAAGCCAATAGTCCTGATGGTGGGGCTACAGCAAGCGTCTAAAGTTCAAAACAAATCAACCATACGTGCTACAACTTTTATCAAACTGTAGCCTCAATACTGAAGAAACTTTTGTACATTTAAACCTATTAAAAATTATGAAGTTCATCACTCTGTTTTTTTTCAAAAACTGTAAAACCTCTTAAACCTATCTCCTCCCACAATTTTTGCTCAATTGACACCAAACTTGCTACAGAGCATCTTCAGACTGTCCTACATAAACTACGTTTCTCAGATTTTTGATTTATCAAAAATTGAGCCTACAGTGCATCAAAATGTTTGACAGTAAACGGTACTGTAAACATATACATGCAAATTCTTGCTAAATAAATCTTCAATGTTCATGAAAAAAATGACAAAATTCTAGAGTCACGGTAGATGATGTGTGGCAAATTTCAGAATTTTATCTCAAAAACTGAATTTTTGACAGCATTTTGAATTTTGCTCTAATGTGAACAATTGGAGTCAATGTAAAAATGGCAATTTTAAACATCAGTTTTTCACTTATGGAGCAAATCAATGATTGTTAAAATAAATTACCAACATCTCCATGCTCTCTAGATGCAATATGTGTATTTTCAGATTTTTGTCTTAATAACTGAATTTTTTACAGTGGTTTAAAATCTGCCTTTCCATGCACGGACGGCTGCTAAACCTGCATGTCTGGCTCAGTCAGTTTGTGAAGCTACATATGAATTGTCACTGACTAATTAGCTCAGTGAGATAGAACTTGATTCTTAGTCTCAGAGGTTGTGAGTTCAAGCCTCAGCTGATGCAAAAGGCAGATTGTGTTGCTAAATTCCTAAATGTCTTCAATTCTTCTGCTTGTTGCTCAGAATTGCCTAAAAATGCCCGGACCTGACCCGTGGATGTGTCTGTAAAGGGGAGACTCATGGGTGCCCACAGAGCCCATTTTCATTCAGATATCTTGAGGTCAGAGGTCAAGGGACCTCTTTGAAAATAGCCATGCCTTTTTTCCTCACCAAAATTAAGCCCAACTTTGGAGCATTATCTAGCCCCCTTCCTGAGAAACTAGCATAACACTGGTACCACTGGATTCCTTAGGTCTTCTAGTTTCATATGATACCAGTATCATTACTCTAGCTTGAAAACTCCACTGTCAATAGCCTCTTTTGCGGCAGCAAAAATAGCAGAAAAATAGCCTTAAAAAATGAACATATCATGTTCTGGCATTAACCACATATGATTAATATGTTGTTTTTTCCCCTTCTCCCTCTGTGACATCTTATAGCTGCCAGCTTGGTCCGTCACAGAGCCATACATTTGATAGGACAATCTGTTGACATCACAGTAAGCTTCCTTCATCAATACCTGAGATATTGGTAACTACTACAAGTTTATACACAACCTACAAGAAGAACAGCAATGTGTTGTTTTAGAGGGATTCCACTTTCTACATCACTCACAGGCCAGATGACAGCAAAGCAGATAAAGTGAAGAGGACAGATAGCAATGCAGGCAAGTTAAGAAAAGGTGAATGTATTAATTAATCTGTTACACTGCTGATTTACTGTGTGATGACGATGCGCTGTCTAGTCTAGTTTAGTTTGTTGGCGTTTAATACTCAAACATGCCCTACTTGCCCTCTTTGTAATTTTAAATCACTGGAAACATCGAGAGCTAAAGTACACTGCTATCATCTGTCCCTGTTCATTTGCTCCACTGCCTCCTTACCTGCCTGACTGCCTGGAGACTCTTCAGCTCTAAAATAAGACTTCAGTCACATCAGGTCAAATGTGCTGCAAGTTAGACTTCACAGCAGGACTTCCTGCTAACAAGCACTCCACACATACTGTACATATAACAGCATGCATGCACACACATAAAAAAGACATGGATAGGAACAGACTGTACACAGACAGACACACACGGGAGGTTCACACACACATGTGCCCTCCATTCATTCATGCCAACCTCTCTGACTGAGCAATGTGTTGTACCTTATAGTTTACTGGTGTGTAATGAGCTGTGAAGCATACAGTACACAGGACACAACAGACGTGTTTGTTCGACAGCCAGTCTGATAAACAAGTTTATGCTTTTTGATCAAATGTGTTGTTTATTAGCAACACTCAGAGACAGCACATCACACATTTGTCTTGTTTTTCTTTGTTATATATTAAAAACAGCAACTCTTAAAAGATGTGCACAGCTACACTACAATTGTCAGTCTTTGTGAACAGTTGGAAAACCAGATTTTATTATGTGCACAATGAAGAATTTAATCACCTTTTTTTTTCTTTGGGGCTAATTTATTCTTTCATTTGTCCAAGCAGCATGTCTCTGTCTATTCAACCATGTGCTCATACGTTAATTTAATTGCTCGTTTTAATTTGTTGAAGTGATCTCTATGCCACAAACTTCCTTATGGTTACAGCAGTATTGTGCTATACCACCCACTGATTGTTTTTTGATTGATTTTTACCGCAAATAGGCCCTCACTAACAAAGACAATGCCAATAGAGTTATGGATTGCAATTAGTTTATAACGTATAAT
Source organism: Epinephelus moara (assembly GCF_006386435.1). Classification (NCBI taxonomy): domain Eukaryota; kingdom Metazoa; phylum Chordata; class Actinopteri; order Perciformes; family Serranidae; genus Epinephelus; species Epinephelus moara. Next base: position 17,347,250 of record NC_065507.1, on the reverse strand, counting down.
AGATGATGGGAAGGAGGGCTGAGGGATGGAGGGATGAGGGTTGAGGGAAGTAGGGAAGAGGATTGAGGGATGAGCGTGGAAGGGATGATGGTCGAAGGGATGGAGGGATGAGGGGATGTAATGACAGGGAAGAAAGGTGGGGGGAATGATGAGAAATGAGGGTCGCAGACAGGTGGAGGGTGGAATCTGATGGCGGCTCAGTGACAGCTGAAGGGAGGAGGGTCGGTGCAACAGAACCAGGGAAGTTAAAACGAAGTGGGGGAGTCTACTATGGATAGAGCCCCTTGGTGATTCCTGTATTCTGAGTGTAAAGGCAGAGATAACAGCAAAAGGAAAAACAAAGACAAGGGGTGTCTTGGGGGAGGGATGTGAAAACAGTGTCAGAGGAGAGGGAAATAGATAAGGTGCGCTTCAATACTTTGTGTGGAAATGGATGAGACTGAGGCGTGGTCTTTGTTCCCGAACTTCATTATAAGTCTTAATTTGTCAATCAAACACTGTTCAGCCTGTTTATTTAGCTTCATGATAATATAACTGACTTCCATGGGCAAATATTACACAAAAATGCAGGGTGGAGAAAACAATTAGGGGGAGAAACTTGAAACTACACAGTAATAAATAGTTGTTTTATCAAACATTACCAACTACTTTGCTGTCTTCTGCCTCACTGAACTGTAATTCCTTCACAGTGTAATCCATCAGCATTGCAGTCTGTTTTAGTCTGTTTTCTTCTGTCTTAACCTCAAAAGCATTGTACATAATGTGGTGAGGGGCAATAGTGGAAAAAGTCGGAGGAGGACCACTAACGCCACCTGGGGGAATTACACCCCGTGAAATACTTTCCCCAGAACCCTTAAATTGAGTGTAAAATTAGGGATAGGGCACATAGACTTGTTATTGAAACATGGACAGAGACATGATGTCAAAATACACTAAATGTTATTGGGAAAATAAAATACTGTTCTTATTACAATTAGCTAAAAAGAGTTGATACAAAATCTTAAATCACAAGTGAGAAAAAATATCCAGTCCAAATAAAGCTAAACCGGTAGAGAGGCAGACTACACTGGGGAGTACCCAGGGATGCAACCACCTATTCAAAAACAGGTGCAGCACAGCAATACTCACGCAAAAAGGAGCAATCTACTCTGGTGTCTCATGCTTTTTACTCATTGAGTGAAGGGACCTTACCATAGTTGCCTAGCCAACAAGACCACACTCTGCTTCACTGAAAGAAAAGAGCTCATACAAAAAGAATTGCAAACAACCCTGTTGGCTGAATGATAACAGCAAAAATAATTACAACTCAAGCAAATCAATCATAAGGCAAATAAAAAAGCATTAAATAAGATAAGGACAACATGAAAAACACAGAATCACAGACAGCAACAAAAGGCAAGCAACTGAGTACACAGGGTTAAAAGCGCTGACTTGTCTAAGGGAAATTTAACCAGTGAAGAGGACAGGAGTCAAAGGTGTGAGCCCAGCCACCAAAGGCCATATATAATCTGGCACTGATTAGGGGTGTGGTTGGGGGAGGAAGCAGGCCTGGCGCTGCATTCACAAACACAAAATGCTTACCCTGAAACACTGCATTAAAGGAGCACCCACCACAATAGGAAGGCAGGACCGCTCAACCCTCCCCTCCTCAATTCTGTTTCACATAGTAAGATGTTGTTGAATGCTTTAAATGCTTAGCAGGTATCTTCTGTGTGTGTTACACAGGCAGAATATTTGCATCAGGATCAAATCTTTCTTATTTGCATGGCTAACACATGTTGACTGATGAGTGGCAATGTGTCGATGCTGTCAGTAGTGAATTGTTGAATTGTTGTTGTTTGCATTTGCAAATGGATGTGAATCACTGTGAGCCATAGTTCATCAGCACTTTAGGATACACTGGCAGAGAATAATAGAGAATAACAAGGAGCAACAAGGAGGTCATTTTGCAGAAACACTTTATTATCATCACAGGCACGCTGTGCCCTCAAACCTTCCAATATAAAAGTGGAAATATTTTCATTACATTCATCAAACAGAATGTCCAGCATTTCCTTATTAAAACTCTTTAGTTTTGTTTTAAATCTTGAAACTACATTCAAAATGGTATCAAAATACAAATTATAAAAAGCTCCTTTAGAAAAAAGACCTGCTGAAATTACACGGTACAAAAATACAAATATATTCTTGGAACATAATCGACTGATTTAACATAGTTGTCTGTTTGCCTCATGGATGTCGAGAAAGTATGTAAACAGAACACACAGCCAGAAAAGACTCAACTTCCAAGACTCACTCAGACTGAGTGAGTTTAAGAGCAACTTTCATCCTCTATGCTTCACTGGTCTGCATAAAAACAAACAAAGCAAAACAAACAAACAAACAAACAAACAAAAGGCATTTTAAGGTGATGTACACTGGCACTGTTTTGCATTTAACAGATGGAAAATGACAACAAAACATCAACATGTAAAACTGGAAAATATGAAAAAATTAAGTTCATTTAAGTTTTAAAAAACAGACATTTACAACATTAATGCCTAAAAACGAACAGCCCAGTCGCCAGAGGAAAGTGTTGGCATTTTACGTTTCTGCAAACCACTGATGCATTTGTATGTGGGGCCCCATGTGGGTAGTAAACAATCCCAGCAAGCAATAGTCGTGATTTAAACGTATTGGCTATATTTAGCTCTGATTTAGTCTAGCTACATGTAACCCAAATCTAGCTGATTTAATTTTGAAATTGATTAAATGTAATTTTTGCCATTGCAGATGGCGTGCGGTATGATATTCAATCACGTATGGAGAGTCAACAGTAATTAAAATATGTTTATCTCCATTTTTTGGACATGGTCTCTACATAGCCATATAATTGATGACGTCTACACTTTGGCTATGGTTAGACGTCTACCAAATTTTCACTGACAGCCCAAATTCAGCCGTGATTTAGCCTAGACGTCAGGTCTTCATGTAGACGGCTATTAGATGTTTTTTAAACGTCTTTTTCCCTTGCTGGGATAATGGCCCCATGACATTTGCCCAAATGGGTGGGTTTACTCAAGTGGGCCCCAGATAAGATGCCCATTTTGGACCCATTCCCACTTTGTATACAGGTAGCCCCAGCATGACTCATGTGGGGCGCACCTGGGCAAACCCACCCATGTGGGCTATCTGCATGGGGCCAATGTGAAATCCAATATATAGGCCCCATTTTTCAGCCCATGTACCACCCATCTACAAATGTTGGCTGTGTTTCATGAATCATATCAATATTTCTAAAGTTACATAGTGCTTATGACATTAATATGAGCTGACTTCACTGTGAGGTGAAGGAGATGGTGGATGGCCTGACATCTAGGTGGAGACAGAGTCCAACAAACATCAAAACCAGTAGTTTTTTAGCGAGACATTGCAGCATTTCCAGCTGTGACTATGCCAACAAAAACGGGTATTTTAAGCCAAAACATGATCTTTCTTAAACCATAACCGAGTGGTTTTTGTGCCAAAATATAACCACATTAACCACAGTGTTGTAGTAACGTAAAGCTTCAACATATCTACTACATAATCACAAACAAATGTTTCATACCTGTGGTTCGCAGAAACATACAATGACAACATTTACTCTGGCTAATGGGTTCAAATGAACAGTCTGTAATAACGTCCTCCACCTTCCTAAAATACTGTCTTCTCTTTCTCATCCTGTCACTTCCTGTATGTGACACACACCATACATCACTGTCTACTTTCCTTCCTATATTCCTATATATTTTTTCTTCTTCTTAATTTTAACCCCTGTGTGCTAACCACAGATCACCCCAACGTCTTCCCCATGTGAGCAGTTGTGTTTCCCGACCCTGGATCTCTTGCACTCCAGCAGCGAACTCTCCCCACCCTCACACTCCACATCATCCAACAGGATCCTTACGTTGCGGTCTGCCTCCCCCAGCGCAGCCCTCTTCATCACCGCCAACGCTGTCGTGAAGCCGAGCTGTCGACACACTACAGTACCTGCTTTGCTGGTGAAAAGGTCATCGCACACTGTCCCCCACTCACCACGGATAAAGATCTCCACTCTACCCCGATCTGATAAACCATCGGCGCTTACCAGTCGCACCGAGCCCACCCGCAGCCTTCTTCCTCTTCCTCTTTTGTGACCTCTTCCTCGAGTCCTCTTGAATATTTGGTTACCCTCTCCGGCGCGTTCCAGCTTCTCTCCGAGCCACAGCCTCTCCTCCTGTGATTTAAGCAGAGTTGTGTTGATTGGTGGTCTCTGGGGCTTGTAGACTGATGCAGTGGGTTTCTGGCTCCAATATGGGGACCGTGGCGTAGTCAATGCTTCAGGATGTTGAGGGTATCGCGCAGAGGTCAGGGCCATCTGGTGTCGTTTCAGCGATGTTGTGGTTGGCTGTGGTGAGGTTAAAGGTTCAGGGGTGGTAAGAGGGACATACTGAAGGGGTCTCCCATGTCTCCTGGTTGGAGGTGTGGTGATGATTGGGGTTTGAGCAATCCTAGAGAGGGCAGCAGTCATGGTTGTGCGATAACCTGATGGAGAGACAGAATTACCCTCTTTATTTGAATATTTGAAGTTTAAGAATGTGTTAAAGTTTTTTTTCCCTTTATAGTAACAGTTTGACATTTTGGGAAATGTGCTTTTTTTCACTTTCTTGCAGAGACCTGCTGCCTTCAAATGGGCTCATGTAAACTGTGTTTACAAGAAGAGTCAATATGAACGCCCTCCCCTTGTGGTATTGACAGCCTCCTAAGTGGAAATTTTCTGAAAGCTTTGACTTCATAAGTTGTGAGGTGTTTGCTGAGGCCATGGAAATCAATTTTTCGGGGGATGGTAAGTTAATTTATTGTAATTTAATGTCTGAGGAAATTGCTGATATTCCCAATGGCCTCATCTTTTTTCTCGATCATTGTACCTTTGAATTTCCTGTGCATTTCTGCATTCTGCTCACTATCTTGCTAAATTGTTAGCCTCGGTGGCTTCTAAATGCTGTTGCCTCGCAGCACTGTTCTCACTACTTCATAACATAATCGCCAAGCATATGGTGTAAAGATGTCCCCTGTAGTGACTATGACCTCCCATGTTCCATTTGAAGGCAGCATTAGATGAGAAGATAGATATAAAGCAGTTTCCGGCAGCTGATTATCTTAGCTTAGTATAAATACTAGTGACGGGGGAAAAGCTAGCATGACTCTGTTCAAAGGTAACAAAATCCATCTACCAGATCACATTTGAGATGTTATTCATTTTGGTTTAGAAAAATTAAAACCAACGTGTAAAAGTGTTGATAGAACCCGGTCTCACTCCGAAGTCGTCGAAATCCAGTGCTTTGGCAGTGACTTGCGGCATCAGAGACCAATGTGAAAAGCCGTCCTTTAACGTCGGCATGATAAGCGGCGGGTTGCTGTTACAGTTTAACAGCACGTGGCAGCATCAGAGGGACATGCGGCGGGACAAGGATGAAAGTTAAGGCAGCGAAAGTCCAACTGGGGCGAGTGGGAGTGTTGGTGGATGGGTCCAACAGACACTTTCACCCGAGAGAACGGTGATGGCGTCCCGTAAGATTCTAAAGCCAAACCTTGTTCTTTTTTCCTGAATCTAACCATGTGTGTTTGTTGCCCAAACTCATCTATGAGTGTTTATTATTGCAGTGGGAAAAAAAGACTGTATGTAAACGTCAAATTTCCTGTGAAAATGGAAGTGTATCTTGAAAGAAGACAATGCATGTAACAGGCAGAACTTAACACAGTGTCCCAGAACGTCAACAACCAACGGACCCAGGTTACCTTGCACGTCTTATGTGAACATGGAAAGTCCATGACCAAACGTCAATATGTGACGAGGTCGGAGTGAGAATGTGTTGGTCGATAACATCACGGTATCCAGCAAAGAAAGTGTTATTTTTGCACTTTGATTTTGGTACAAATGAGATATAAGATTATCATTTGTGAGCTTTAGAGGTGCTGGTAGCTGCATTTTGATTCCTTTGGACAAAGCTAGGTTAGGCTAATTCAAGCTTCATATTTACCACACAGAAACAATCTTTTTTATCTAAATCTTGGCAAGGAAGTGAATAAGCATATCTCCCAAAATGTCAGACATATCTTCTATTATCGGTCATTCGAGAGCTTATCCTTGAAGACAGGCAAAGGGAAGACATAAACACAGACACACAAAGACGAATGTCCAAACTCAAGCTGATGCAGAAACATTTATTTAAAAATAAATTACGCCAAAGTACCTGATTTAAATTAGTGCAACACATAAATAAGCACAATTTATCCTGCTTTAGATTCTTGTACCAGCCAAAAATCATGCGAGCAGGTATTCAAGTTGCCACTTTAGCTAACTTAGCTAGCCTACCTGAGTTCGACACAGACTTGTGTGAGAGGCCCTCTACATCCGCAAAGGCAAACTTGTCCTTAATTTGCTTTCAGTCAGTAAGCAGAACATAAGCAGAGGTTGAGACACTGGAACACTACTGTACTTTATGTCTAGTTTCTAACCACTTATTGCTATCAGCATTTAATGAGATAAAAACTACAGTTATTCCCTTCTTTTTTCTACTTTTCCAGTGCAAAGTGCAAAGACTGATAAGAAGTATAAGTAAAAGAACAAAATGCAGTTGGGTACATATTAATTTAAAGTCTCAGAAGTGGTAAATATAGGTAAGCAATAAAAAAAGAAATTAAGAGTGCAGTATTTTTTATGGATTGAAAAACATCTTTTTAAATAAAAACATAGAATCACTTAAAATAAATATCTTAATGCCTCATAAATCAACTCGGCCTACTGGTTGTTTTACTGTGATTTATTTATCTCCTCGCTTTCCATCACCTTTATGATCATCTTTTTCTATTTTTACCATGCATCAAAATACCTGAGCATACCTTAAACCTACAGCTGCAGAATTAATTAATTGTTTTGTTTAATTTCTACATGATTATTTATAAAGCTGAGTGATTAGAAAGCATGTAGCTGACATTTGTAGCAACTAAGATCCCTGTGACAATTCCACACAACTGTATTTTTTTGTTTAATTTAATTTAATTTAATTTAATTAAGTTAAATTTAAAAGTGGTGCAATTTTATCAAACAGGCAAGTTATATTATCATAAGAGGAATGTAAATTGAAGAGAGTGTAGCTATTTTCGCTATTAGCATGTTGAAATGTAAAGCAAAAATAAAGTGCAGAAGAAGAAACCACCTGGTTTGACGCTGGTGGCTTTTCCCCGCACCAGATTGTTCTCTGGTCTACTGGTGTGTTTAATGTTAGTCGTAACAGTTGGCTCAGTGTAAATAGCGTTCCTAGATTTTGGGTAATCAGTGGAGCTGCCTTCGTAAGCAGGTGCACCAGTAGGCCTACCAGTGGGTGTGGTTGGGGCAGGGGTTGTTGCCATGGCCATCACGGTTGTTGGTACTGTTGTTGGTTTTACTGTTGTTGCTGCAGTTGTTTTTATTGTTGTTGGTTTTGCAGTTGGTGTTGTTGGTGGTGGTTTTCTCGTTGTTGCCTTTCTTGTTGTCTGTAATGTTGTGGGTCTTATTGTTGCTGCTGCGGTTGTTGTTGTTGTTGTCGTTGTTGTTGTTTTTGCTGGTGATGGTGATGGTGGTGGTGGTGGTGGTGGTGGTGCGGGTTTTCTTATTGTTTTTCTTGTTGGCATTGGTGGTTTAATAATTATTATGGGTGTTTTTCGTCTGGGTGGTGTTTTTGTTGTTGTTGTAGTTTTTCTTGTGGTTGTCGTGGGCACAGGTGTGGTGGTTGGTTTCTTGTTGATTACAAACTCTGCAAACAAGAAAAACATTTGTACAACGTCAAAAAAATAAATAAATAAATCATCAACATTAACAACAAAAACAATCCAAAACTTGAAAACTAACAACATACTCCACATTGACAAGATAATAAAAACAACAGACAATATTATCTTGTGAGCATTTGACAGAAAAATATGTGATTAAGTAAAGCACATATATCAATCCAGTCTCACTCCAAAGTCATCGAAATCTGGCAATCTTGACGATGAAAAAAACCCCACGCTTTAACGCTGGCATGATACGCAGCCGGTCATCATTATAGTTGGGGCGGGGTGGTGGATGGTCCGACTATCAATCGGAAGAGCAATGTTCATGTCCCGTAAGGTTCAAGCCAAACCCTCTTCTTTTTGTCCTAAACCCAGCCAAATGCTTTTGTTGCCTAAACCAAACAATGTGTGTTAGTCGTTAAAAGAAAAAACGTTAATTTGCGGTGTTGCACCGACGTAGTGCGTTCATTTTGAAAGAGACTGCATGTAAACAGGAAACATCCTGTGACAACGGAAGTGTATCGTGAAAGAAGACAATGCATTTAACAGGCAGAACATGACACGGCGTCCAAGAACGTCAAGAACCAACGCACCCAGGGTACCTTTCATGTCGTATCTGGACATGGAAAGTCCATGACCAAATCTCGGTATGTGATGAGGTTGGAGTGAGAATGTGGTGCATATATGGCAAAGAGTCTAATATTTCTATAAAAAACAACAGCAAAAGAAAAAACGCTAAGAAACCAAAAGTGGAACAGAAGTTAACCTGAAAGTGTTGTAAGAGAAAGGAACACTATTTTAAGATTTCCGTACCCTCTCTGGGGTAGAAGTGAATCAGTTTTCCCTTTATCTTCACAGGTGAAGGCTTGAAGCTGCATTTTCCTGGTGCCGCTCGTCTGTATGGAAAGCTCACTCATTATCACCATGGAACATAACAAGACTGGCTGGTAGGGGAGTTCTGAACATGAGTAATCATTTGTCTACTTGACTGATAAGTATATAATATCTAGGTCAGTGCAGGTCTACAAATAGCAAATATCCCCATTACCTGGGAACATCATAGCACCTTAACCTAACAGTCCAATCAGACTCATAGTTGGCTTATAATTTCCTCTTTGGTGAAGTTTACACAGCCTCTTGACAACACCTGAAAAACTTCTAGGATGCAATGTGTTGTAATGGTGAGGTACCTGGAAGGGTCCACTATCTTATAGATGACTCCTGCTCTGGCCATGGCACTTGGGGCTCCTGTGGCCAAGAAATATAGCTCACCTAGAAAGAGGAAACGGGGAGAGAGTGGAGCAAACAGAGATAGGTGGAGAGTAGAAGACAATGGGAAAAGATTCGACAAGAAAGAAAGAGAGGGAGGTGAGAAGACAGAGGACAGCAAGGATAAAGGAAGGAGGGAGGGGGGTGTTCACAATGAGAATGGATGGGAGAAAGAGCCAGAAAGTAGAGGAGAGACAGAAGATAGCAAAATGTGTTTTGGTAAAAATGGGGGAAGGTCTAACAGGGATTTGGACTTTGCTTGAACTTTTCAACTTTTCAACTGCCTCCCGTGAGGCACTTTCAGAGGGAGGGAAGAGATTATTCAAAACAAGCAGCATGTGTGCTACACAGTAAATCAGCAGTCCCTTTAATTCAAACCAGATTTATAGTCCAACCCTCCACTGCGTCCGTTTGGTGGTAATTTAATTTTATCAAAGATTACACAAGTTACAAAAATTACATCTTAATGAAACAAACCCTGTAACCACATCACTTGACTTTGCATATTCCAAGTTTAAGCAAAAATACACTATCCCACACACCAATTGCTTTTTACTTTGCTTGTTCCTTGAATCAATGAATATCTCAATAAGCGATGTGATGCTTGGTGGATGGACGAGATGTACAGTGGTGCTTACCCGCTTCATCTTCAGCGAAAGAGATGATGTGTTTATAGTAACTGTTGATGAGTTTGGGGAACCTGCAGGTCCGGTCTCTTCCCATGCAGATCTCATTGTACTCCCATTTACCGGAAGTGACATTCTCCTTCAGAGACATCAGACGCCTGAACAGCAACAAGCAGCACGTGAGCACAAATATACACCATAAAGTAAATACCTTCATATACATGCATTTCTGCTGTGAGTATGAAACCCAGTCTGTGCACAATATCTCAGTGTGAGTGCAGCTTATTGCACTGAGAAAGTGTGTTTCTCTGGACACACTACCACTAAAAAACTGTAGAAAAGGTTCGGCTAGAAGTCCACAATCAAAGGATAAAGATAGATCTGTGTATTTTTTCAAGATGTGGCAATGGGTATGGATTAGTCTGAAGGAGATGCCTGAAGTTTAATTTTCAAATTACAATGAGACACTAACCCACTCATGAAATCCCCAAAGATGTAGAGCCCATTCAGGTTGGGCATCTGACAGCCTCTGTATATGTATCCTCCTGTCACTGACTTGCCCAGCTTGTGAGGGTAGGCGAAGATAGGCAAGATGTCATCTAGATATAGAGACAGAACAACACATCAGTTTATTCTGTTTGTCTCCATAACAAGAAGACAATACTGTAGCAACATACTGCACACTGAAGATGAAGATTGAGAAATGTCCATCATAATAGAGGCATGTAAAAAGTAACTTGAGTCTATAAACTTTAAGCTGGAGTGTGGAACCTTTGTCTCCTCCTTCTGGCAGTCAGAATAATGACATAAATGCTGTTGTATAAAATGTGTACCAGCAGGTGGCCTTTTCACTCTGGCTGGTTGGCGTAAATCGTATCATCTGAAGTGGGCGCAAAGTTGGTACAGACCTAAAACTCTGGTATACTGCGAAATACAGAGCACTTTCCCTTGCAGTGATAGCCTTAATCAGCATTGTGTGAACTTGTTTGGCAATGGCTTGAACGTGACATTCATTTATACGCAAAAGTCCCACACTCTAGTTTTAAATCAAATTAAAGTTTATCCCTCAAATAAATGTCTTAGGTTTGCTAAGTATACATTAGCTTATAGTGAGGAAAAAAAACACAGTACAGTGACAATGACAGCACATATATATTCATACATATATATTGTAATCCTCCTCAGTATAGTGTCAATTGTAAACAGTAAAAGGTGAAAGTATAAAGGAATGAATGACATCAGCCCAGACAGACACCTCACCTAGCGAGGAGTTCTGACAGAGTTTGCGATCGTAGCAGCTGAAGCCTTCTTTAGCCCTCCATCCGTAGTTTCCTCCTTTAAACATGTATTGACAAAGTTAGTGCAGGGAATGTGAACAGATTGCTTCATCATGCAGAAAATATACTTTGACAGAACGTTTGGTCTCATGAACTATCGTTTGGCTACCTAGAAGTTTATTTCATGCCCCTTAACCAGATCCCATTCACCTTAATTGTTAGGGGGAAGATTGAGATTAAACTACGACGTCTGACTCACTGTCTGTGTGGTCTTTGAGAGAACAGTTTTATATGATATGATAATAAGTAGATAATGACAGCCATTTCATGTAAGAGTGAACCATTTTGCTTGGAGCTGTGAAGGGAATCTTGAATACTGTCAGTGTGACACTGTCAGAGGTATCCGTGCTCAAAAAGTAAAATCTTTCTATACAATGAAATGTTGCTCCAAACTAAAATCACCATACCTTTAACAATCAAGTCCACCTCTTCAAATTTGTTCTGGCCTACGTCACCGCAAAACATCCTGCCTGCGCCTTGACCTGTGATGGGGTCACCGCGGTCAATGGAGCAACGCCACATGTTGCGAACTCCATAGGCATAGATCTCTGCAAAGAGAAAGAGAAATTTGTCAGTTTGAATAATAAATATTTGCAAATCATGGCAGTTTTACACAGCGTACCAACTTTCTTGGAAGTGGGGTTGTAAATATTTTGTTAGTTTTAAGTTGTGTTGTTAAGTAACCAAAATTCAGCGTCTTCTACCGTCTCATTCCAATGTTATCTTGACGTAAAATAATGACATTTAGTTGTACGTTACAGAAAACCAAACCAAACCAACCAAAACGTTATAATGTTAGCATCCATACAATGTGAAATTCTAACATCGTTACACATTTAAAATATCGTCAACCCAATTTCAGTTACGACTGGAATTGTAACGTCTATTCAGCATTAGAGTCCAACGAATTTCTGATGACATTTACGTCAGGTGGCAGCTAGGAAAAGTGACCAGATACAGTGACATAATTCAGTTACATTCAGATATTCAGATTCAGATATTATCCAGATATACAGTAGAAAAACTTAAAGGGATTTACCAGGTAGTGATTCCTTCTCCCCCAAGAATGGGTTGTCTGAGGGGATGCTGTATGGGGGGCCATCATCATTGTTCTCGATGTCAACGCGAAGCACCTTGCCGAGGAGTGTCGACCTATCCAACACAGAGTAGAGGAGAAAGTGAGAGAGGCTTCAAGACTGAGGTGACTGAGTGGCTGAGTGACTGTTGTTTTACGATGGAAACAAAAAGACCTTGATCAGAATCTTTTATTTTTCTTTTCAACTTATGTTCCACCTTTAAACTAACACTCTCCCATCATCCTCTGTTTCTACTTGTTGCAAAAGAAATCTCCACATCCTCTCATGGATAGATAATGCAAACTGGAGACAGCAGTTTATTCCTATGAAAGTTGCTCGCTCAGAAGTGCATTAAGCCAAAAGAGGATGATATCTGCGGTATGAAATTGTCCAGATCTTTCGCAATGTGGGGCCTGTAGAACAAGCACACAACAGACTCTCATAAATTTAGTTGGCTAAGCAGCTAACTTCGATTAAGCCCTCCGCTAACTTGAATGGGGATAAAAATTCGGTAATAGTGCTTCTCCTCCAGGCTTACTTTTTTAGACCGAAGGGATCCAAAAAAATATCCTGATCAGATCCTGATAGTGAAACAAGTCATTTCACGAGGGTTGTGACACTCAACAGCCATCTCTTTCACAGTGTAAGTCTATGGGAAAGAGTCTTTGGACCTCATTGCATCACGTGACTGACACAGACTTTGTAATTTCACTTTTGGCCAAATTTATTTCAAAGCCTGGTGTGGTTCCTGAGGGCTTGTTTCCTCTGCACTGAACTTCTCTTCCTTTTCCTTTTTTTCTCCCTGTCTGTTTTCACTTTGCCATCTTCAGTCTTCCTCATATCCATGTCTTCTTCTCCATCCAAGGTCCTGTCTTTGGTTACCGTCCTTCACCTTTCTCTTTTTCCATCCATCTGAGCTAAATTTCTACATTTGTCCTTCCCTTCTGTCCTTACTGTCCCTTTATCTATCTTGTTCCAGTCTTAAGTCCTGCCCTCCTCCACTATCATTCACTCTGCACGTCTCTCCTCCCTGGTTGCTCACTCCATATACCACCCATCCCTCCTTCCACTCTCCCTCCCCTCCACATACCAGTGTGTGGCAGTCCGCAATGTCTAGTGTCAATATTAGACTTGGCGGGCTGTACCCTCCCTCATTCCCAGAACAGCTAATACAGCCTGTCAACAAAATCCCTCAGACACAGCCAAATGGCTATACTATAACTGTCTGGAGTAAAGGTGTCAGCATCTCAGAACAACTTGGATAAATGTTTCATAAACTATGTCGTCAACCTGCTGCTGATAAAATGTTTTCATCAGAGGGTTTCCCCTGCCACAGCTCTGCTCAGATTTTGCTGGTTCTTAGAGCAAACACCATTAATATTCAAGCTTAGCTTTAGCCTCTCTGTGAACTTAAAATATTCTCTTTTGGCATGAAGCTGCGATATTATTTTAACTGTTTAAAGTATTTGTCTTATTCACACATCACAGTGTAACTACAAGGCATGATATTCTGGGAGTATTATGAAATGTGTATACTGCAAATAAGCAGTAATATTTGCACTGTACCTTTATGTCCGTTGGCTGTAATTAACATTTCAGCTACTGAGAGTTGATCAAGTGAAAATAAAGCACGACAATTAGCTGAGTGAGGGGCAAACCTTTGTCACAGTGGGAAACAAACACACATGTGCACATACTGTATGTAAACACACGAAGACAAACACATATTGCCTGAAGGTACAGCTACCCTATTGAATGATTCATTAAATATACTGTAAAGGTCATGTGGTTTGAGAGTAATGAACGACCCATAATGCCCTGCAGTCCCTTTAATAAAAGCTCCTTTTATAAACTCTATGTCCACTTCTATTGGCATAAAAACAGCATGCCACCTCTCCTTGACTTTTAAACTACAACTCCCATTAGTATCCATGCACTGCCACCACATACTAATGTGGTTCATTATATTTTATTTTTCATTGCAGAGACATGTAATATAAAGGGGCACAGTCCACCACCGTTACTTAAAATATGCAGGGTATTAATAGAAGCTCTGTCTCTGCTAATCAGTGGACAGTTCATCCACACTGCTCCTGCACAAATCTTTGGTGACGTGCCTACATTTATCCCTGTTAATGCAATTACACAGCCCCCTCTAAAAGTGTTCGGCATTTCTAATTTCAAAGTAACTGAGATCTTTTTAGGGAACCCTAGAGAATGTACAGTTAAATACTGCAATCCTATTTTTTAGGTGCTCTGCAGGCTATAGCATGTATCAAGGATACATTATTCTGATAATTTGTGTGCACAAATGACTTCGACGTAATAGTTTGCACGATATGAGATCCTCAGTTTACAGGAACTTTTATAAGTGGAAGATAACCCGTCTTGAAAAAACAATCATTCATAGCTGCCAATTTGTCTTCTCCATAATTTCGATCCTTTTTATGTCACTTAATTTAACTGGAATTTAATTAACAGGAATTCTTTTTGGCAGAACTGGCTGCCTCTAACCAGACTCTGGTATTTTTTAATGTACTATTATGCAGCTAACATCGTCACGGTGTCTGGCAATATTTCACATGATGAGCACCTTTATCATTTAAACGTTTTACAGCCTCCTGGAGCAAACAAGAAGATGTGTTTATCTTACTTAAAATTACACATAAGGCTGACGCATTGCAAGGAGGATGATTATCCGAACAATTACAGGTCAAACTTTTCCTGGGCTTACGTCATAAATGTGCAGCTCATTTTCAGGTCGGCTGTTGCAGCATGAAAACATATTTTTGTTATAACAACAGTGATGTGAGGTGTTAGGGAATACTAAAGTCAGCATAACCACAACCCTCCCTCAAGTGCCTGCATGTTGTAAATTATACTTACTTGTTCTGTGAGTTGCCAAACTTTCCAAATGGGTCCCCACCTCGGCCACCATCACCAATGAAGATGTACAGGTACCCGTCAGGGCCAAACAGAAGCTGTCCTCCATTGTGATTGGACGCCGGCTCTACCACCTCAAGGATGGTCCTAAACCAAGAAGTACAAGTACCAGAACTTAAATGTCTATCAACACAAATCTAAATAATCTCTGTCTCTTTGTCTCCACTTGTGTTTCTCTGACTCTGAACTTCTCTCCTCACCTCTCAGAGGAGTGGTCTAGTTGGTTGTCATCATGTGGCAGCAGTGTGAACTCGCTGATACGTATCCTCTCCTCCTTCTTGACAGATATAGAGTAGTACACATATGCTTTTCTGACCATGGTGATCCTATGCACAGAAAAAAAAGCTATAGTCATACTTCACACATAGGCACAGTGACTTTTATCACTGAGAATTATGAAAAACATTATTGTTAATGTCTCAGCATAACATGGGAAAGTATGAACCTTGGGTGCAGGGCTATGCAGAGAAATCCCCTTTCGTCCCCAGCCCACCGTGATGTGAGGACAGCATGGGTCAGGTTGAGGAAAGGACGGTCGATCCTGGAGCCGTTAGCCAGATACACCCACACAAAACCCAGCTGCTCCGCCACGAAGAATCGATGAGTTCCATCATTAGCATGGATCATGGCCACAGGGTTACGGAGCCCATTGGCGACCTCCTGCAAACACAGCTCCAGACATCCTGCGGGATCCTCACTTACCAAGCCCAGGTTAGCATTCAGCTCTGGGAACAGAAAGCAGGATGCAGAAGATGAGAACGGAAGCCAGGAGTAAAAAAAATGAGGACTTGTATCTAAGTGTAAGTGTGTCCGAGACATGATAAGTAGGCTACAGCTTCCTTTTTACAGGTTTCTTAAAGGTTCTGTACACAACATTCAGAGCATTTATATCGCAGCAAACAACTTTTTGCTTTGCAAAAATATTGTGGAGTAATGGTGTCCTGAGCAGAGCTTTGTCTACAGTGTCTACACTGTCTACAGCTTTGTTGCGGTAGACAGTGTAGACACAGTGTGGCATGTTAGTGCATGTGAGTCCCTGTGTGTGTACTCCACTGTCGCTTATCAGTGCACTACATTCATAAAGAAGTTACCGCTAATAATGGCATGGGCAAAAGCACAACATAGATCCTCCAATCCCCCCCCCCAGGTTAACACTGTTAACTCTTTCAGCACTGTTGCTCTTGTTAGCACTGTTAGCTGCTAGCTGCTAGCTGCAAGCTCAGCCACCTCCATGCTGAGTACCCTGTTTGAACAGTGCTCTGAATGTTGCATACAGCTCCTTTAGCTTTGGTGTTAAAAATCTATCTAAAGCTAATACAGCATACTACAGTCAGAATCTGGACCAAACAGGACAGTCAGTTCCTTTCTGCACCTTAGACTTCACTAATATACAACATTACTATGGCATATAACACATGAGTGGGCTAGCTAGCACCATCACCTTATCAGCTATCATAACACAATAAATATTGTCATGTGCTGTATACTATATAGACAGTATCTGTCCAGACCTTCCATCCTTCCATCCATTCATCCATTTTCACCCACTTATCCAGGGCCAGGTCATGGGGTCTGCAGGTTGAGCAAGATATTCCAGTTCGGAGGGTCCGAACATAGACCAGTGAATCGAGAGCTTTCCCTTCCAATTAAGCTCCCTTTTCACCACGACAGTCCAGCGCAACGCCTGCATTGCTGGTGATGCCACACCAAACCACCTGTCCATCTCATGCTTCGTTATACCCTCACTCATGAATAAGACCCAGAACTCCTTCACTTGGGGCAGTAGCTCATTCCAACTAACCCAGAGGGGGCAAACATCCATTTTCTGGCAGAGAATCATGGCCTCGGACATGGAGGGGCTGACTCACATCCCTACTGTGTCACACTCAGCTGCAAACTATCCAGGCCGCCACAATCAAATCTCCGGGAACTTTCTAACCATGCTTCTGTTCTTGGACATAATTTATGTTTTTCAAATCATGCATTTACCATGCATGCAGCCAACCTAATGTGCAGACTAGCTAGGAGTGGCATTATCTTCTCATAAATCATAATTAGATTGTCTCGTTAGAGCAAGCTCAGGTTTTTACCAATGGTAATTTAGACATTTTTTTCAGCTTACGGCAGCCTGTTTATTCATGTTGGCTGTTTACATAAGTAGAAGTAATGATTTAAGTTTATCTTCCAAGTTTTTTCCCCTCACAATTAGATCAGACAGGGGTTAACTGGTGTGTACAGTATGTGCCTGCTGCTAAACATTAACATCTGTCTCACATGTATACTCCATACCTGTATTTGTCAATACATTAGGATAGCAGTACTGGTTGTCCCTCAGCTCCAGGAAGTTGCAGAACCTTTTGCGATCTTCTTCTATCGTTGCAGTCAGGTTTGCAAACTGCTGCGGGCTCCCAACGTCTTCCAAGAGAAGGCTTAGCGTGTAGCGACACTGATGCCAGTAGTCGTAGCAGTAATCACGGCACAGCCCAGGTAGCACCCTCATGGGTGTGTTAGCATCCTCAGCATCATACAGGTGGGCGGAGTATGGAGAACACTCCTGAGAAAGGAGTAGGAGGAAAGAAATATGATTAAGATGGATATTTCTGTCGCCATCTACGTAGGTCTTCACCAGTGTTTATAGTTATTAACCTTCCTTTAAGATGATGTGTTTATCCCAGAGGTAAAGACAAGGACATGTATAGATCACATAAATGCAGGATTTGTGCACGTATTCCACCACAGCTCCTCACCGCCTGACTATGACTGGTCAGGCCAGCTGGGTTATGCACAGGCCGTCTGAGCACAGCTTGGTATAAATGGATCCCAGGAAGGTCCAGTCAGTTATTATGTCACAACCACACTGTCCACACCCAAAATGGCAAGCTGCAGGCACAGGGAGGCACGACACTCAAACCAAAATGTGGTCGACTGGTGCTCTTTCACTCAGTGCCAGATCAGCTTAACCAATCATCACCAGGAAACGGAGCCCAAAACACAAACAGCATAAGAGTGTCTGTAAAACGTTTAGTGGAACACAAATATAAACAACAAACCAACTAGACGGTCAGCTGATCCAAGGACTCTGATTAAGAGATGTACCTGTCATGTTGTGTATGTGAGATGAGTTCACTTCTCCAAAGAACATTTTTGGGATTGAGGCAAAGAGTTTAAATAATTTAGCATACATCAGAACAACTTAGGCTGACTCTTATTATCAGCCTGCGTAGCACTTGTGCACCTTGAAAGCGTGTAGAGTTTCTGTTGTTTCCTTTCAGAGCTTGATGCTTAGCTTAACCAGTAATTTTTCTGTACATAGTGGATTTAATCTCAGGCTTCAGTCTTTAAGATAATCACCATGGACGAAACTTGTGTTTCTTCTTCTGTGTCTCTAATTGCAACCACATGTTAGCAATGTGCTGTAACTATAACAAAGCTTTAATTTCAATTGAGAAATCTGGTAAACATATCCAAACAAAGTCAAAGACAGAACGTGCACACATGCACATACACCCAAGAAACTAATTTCTACACCTACAGAAGTAAACTCTGTTTATAACACTGTGTGTGTTTGTGGTTGTACCTGAATCTGCTGCTTATAAATAATTTCCACTTTTACTACTTTGTGTGTGTCAAACTGAAAAATCCCATTTACTATGACACATTATTAATTATGAATATAACAGAGAAACAGCAAAGGAAGAAAGTTATGTGTCTGTTGGTCTGAGTGTGTATTTGCCTCCAAGTTTGTTATACATGAGTGTGTGTTATTTCTCCATCTGACATTATTCATTTGTTTCATTGGTCCTACATTAATTCAGTTTTAAAGCGTCTCTGTTGGATTTCCTCACCTGTGCACGTGCAGTTCCTTGTTGCAAAATATGTCTGTGTACACACAACTTTCACTGTGCAATCATTTATAATGACCCCATACTGAATGTCGTAGCATAGAAATCTTATCCGCATGATAATAGACAGTATAACAGTAACATCATAGTATATAATCTTCCCACATCCCAATGATACAATGTTGAGGCTTGGTTGTTTCCAGCTAATTTTATTTTTAATTTATTTTAATTTATTTATTTTGTTTTATTTTGTTTTATTTATTCGTATTCTATTTTATTTTATTTTTTTCTCTATTTTATTTTATTCTATATTTATTTATTTTTGATGTGGCATTGTCCAGTGCCTTTGAGTTAAGTATTTTTTTGTCTATGGCTTTGTTTGATCAACTTCAGCTGCTGTTTCACTTCAGCTGAACCCTTGAAATGAACCAAAGCTAAAAATAATCAATAATAAATAAATCATTATTTGCAGAGAGACGGCGAGAAGGAAGAAAACTGTAACAGAGAATCTTTGTTAAATGACATGAAAGTACATTGCTGGGCAGGGATCAGAGCCCTCCTGGGGAACAGCTTTGCAGGGCAAAACAAAAGCTGTGTTCAGTCTAAGCTGCTGGTTCTGTTCTTTAAAACAGTTTCGGGAGTAAACTGGGATTTGGAGCAGATGGAGGCTTGATTGACTGAAGTCAGAGTGCTTCCTACAGTTTGATTCTTTATCATACAGTTGGGTGCTATGTGGAGAAGAAGCAAGAGACATGCAAATGTTTCACATATGGTTGTCTGATTGTGCTTTTAGTCTGGAAAATGGGAGACATATAAAGATAAAAGTCGTAACTGGTTTAGAGTGTCGTTAACTTGTTTAACCCACTGCAGCTGAAAAAAAAATCATCATCATTGTTCTGAGACAGTCTAAGTTTGGCTCGGACTATCATAGGGTAGGATAAATACATGTAAGTACAAACAGCTGTTCCCTAACAATGCAGCCACTTCAAACTACCATAATTTGGTGTTTACAGTTCAGAATAAACTTCAATTCAAACTTGAGCAGGACACAACCTTCCTGACTCCCCATACTGCACTGAAACGTCCACATGGTGGTGTTTTATGATACTTGAGAGTGAGAAGAGTCATGGCGAACAGATGGCTGGTAAACGTGTGAACCTGGAGCTAAAATGGACACCCAGGGCGAGAGAGAGGAGTAAAAGAAAAAGTGAGATGAAGAGAAGACAGAGAGGTAACTGTGCCTCACGTTTTCTATAAACCTGGGACTGATCCAGCTCGAGTAAATCATAGCTGGAGCCAGGATGCTGAGTTCCAGTAGCTGTGATTGTGGTCAGCAAGGAAAAAGAAACTGTCAGATGCTGCCTGTCAGTGTGTTTGAAATTTGTTGTGGTACAGTATGGTGCGTTCAAGTGATGTTTGGAAACTTGAGCTTTCTGCTGCTGTCTGAGAAAGCAACCCAAAGTCTAAAATATGCAGAAACACTGCGAGGGTACTTATTAAAAATGCAACATGGGAAACACTTAATTCAGCGTTGTGTTGCTCTGTTAAGTGCTCGCTAAATGTTTTCAAGTGGCCGCAGGTGGGTTTGTTTTCTTTTAATTATTAAATGTATTTTTTTAAGACCGTTATAGCACATTACTCCTACGCAGCTGCAATAAACAAATAAACTTTTCAACTTGTAATTTGAATTTTGAATTTCTTCACAGCCCCTTGAGATGTAGCATCTCATTTTCAAGAGGGTCCTCAAACACAAATACACAACAAAAACACACAGACAAAACTGCATTACATAACAGACATACACTTCAAATACACAGATACAGACATCTCGCTCATCATCTCGCACCCACACCCCCTGCCCTCAGCTACAAGACAATTTAAACTGGATAGTTAGCAGTTTACAGTATAACATTTTAAAGACATGAACAAGTTGTTTTGTGAATTTAATGAAGTCCTGAGGCAGCGGAAAGAGGCAACAGATCTCAAGAAGATGGAGCTTTGTACTTGAATGACCTTCGTCCAACTTCTACGAGGATATGTGGAATTACATGGAGTCAAAAACTGCTTCAAATACGAGGGACAACTGAAATTAACACATTTGAAAATGAATTTAATCCAGTGAAATTGCCGTCTAGGTTTAGGCTGCAGCCAATTCAGTGATTCACACGTGAGTTCGATATAGACACCTAAAAACAGATAGTACAGAGAATTTCGAACATCCGTCTGCCTGTCTTTCTGGAGTTATTGTTCTCGCTTTTTGTCTTTTCGACATGTTTTTCTGTTTCATCTATGCCTCACTCCATCTTTATCCTTTTCATTGCCTGTATCCCTCTCTGACTCTCTCCTTCTCTCTGCCCCGCTCTTGCAGGAACTTGATATATCCTGTACCCCTGGCCAGAGGAGGAAATGGTTGTTTATTTAGTCAGTTAAGCTAAGAGATGATGACAATCTCCTTCTTGACTCCCTGACACACACACACACTCACTCATTCACTCATTTCCCCTTCTATCTGTCTCTCTCTCCACCTGCCTGTCTGTCTCTGTCTCTTCATTGGCTCATTTACATCAGTGCCAGGAAGCTCCCGCAGTGCAGCCAGAACAGAGGGCCTCAGAGCGGTGGGTTTACCCAGGATAAGTGCTTTGGCAGTCGGGTAATTTGACCACCTTCAGGCCATCTTTTACCCCAAACCCCCTACGTGGGAGCTGACGACCGCAGAGTGGGTCTGAGTGGGGTTTCAAAGGAGGATTATTTTGAGAATCTAAACAAACAGTTAATGAAAATATAAATTTGCATAACTCCAACAAAGAGCAGTGGCACAACCCAGTGCCATTAGTCCACTTTATCTGACCAGTCCTTAAGTTGAAAGGCTGAAATCCCAAAGAATGGAAAGAGTTTGTGACCAAAATGCACTTGTTTACTTTAAAGATAAGTGCACTCATTTAAGAAATGAACAAATTGTACGCCTGCAAAGTAGCAGTTTAGGAGCTTGTTAACTAAAAGTAGGCTCTCGATGCGATGTTAAAAAAAGAAACCCCTCTCTAGGCTTCACATACTTACAGACTGAACTATCTAACTCAAACTAGACTAACGGTTGTAAGTCGTACGTGCCCTGCAGCGCTGTCATTACACACAGTCTCTACTGCTTGGAAAGTACACAGAGGGCTATAATTACCACAATGATAGAAACCTATATTTTAGAAGTCAGAGGATTTGTCACGTCCCCAACATAGTGCATGATGTATTAAACTGCCAGGAAGCCTTGCAGTATGTTTTCCATTATATTGATGTTGATATCAGAGATGACAGTGTTATTCACGTGACAGCCCATAGCGGCAAATAAAGATGTATATCTGAGGGATATGAGCCAGCGAAAATTTGCGCTCTACCATTAAACTTGCACTCACCATCTGCACAACGTTAGTGTCTGAGCTGCGAAGTCAGCACCTAATTATGCAATCAGTTTGTGGGACTGGCTTCAAGGCTCACTCTGCCAGCGAAGGAGAGGTAGGAGTTCAGAGCTGGGGTCTGTCTAAGATTAGAAAGCTCGGAAAAGAAACAAAAATGTAGTGCTGCTAAAATAGAAATACTCATTAGATTAAATCACATACCCAGACCTTAACAAAGACCGAAATCCCACTTTGAGGCAGTTGACGTATTTGTGATTATATTGCACTGCTGATACAATGACAGTAACATTTAACTTAAGTTTTTGTTAGGCTAAGGCAGTATGAGTCATTGGTTTTAAAGGGAAGCCTGTACATGTAGGAAGAAATGTAAAGAGGATTCATTATATTCAGTTTAAGTGCTAGTTTTTGGCCAAGAAACTGCTACTTTCAAAATTAATACAGAGTGGATTCTTTACTGTGATGGCTGTGCCCACAGCCACACAAAAGGTTAAATGATTCCCATACTCACCCACACTATTACCACATCTTCAGTTACCTTTAATTTTCAGTCACTTAAACTACACCAGTTTGTTAAGTTTAAAATTCATTAACACTTTGACAACACACTGCTTTCTAGAGAAAGCACGCACATTTATGGCGCGTTCCAGGCAACCCGTAACCCATGTTTTTACAACCTTCTACCCGTGAAAGTGCACTGGAACAGCAGTCAAACCCGTAACTTACCACCCGTGAACTCGTACCAGATCGATGTACTCCCAGTTACGCTCTCTGACGTCACACAGCCCTCTAAACAACAATGGCAGCCCCCATGGATGCGGTGCTGATATAGATTATGATAGCAAGGTAACGTTGAATCTGCTAATGTTAACGCATTGGCAGCCGCTCTAACAGCTATTTTCCAGCGCAAGAATAAATCAATACGAAATACGTTTCCATCTGTGACCTTATACTCCTCCTCCGTTTCACTCAAATGAGCAAGGAACCGGCATCTCTGGCAATAGAAGTGATCGTAAACAAACATAAACCCTGCATGGTCCGCCATGGGGTCCATGTCATTGGTCCGACAGCCCATTGGTCCGACAGCCCATTAGTCTGATGGTCCGCAGTGCTGAACGGCTCCTGGCAGGCATATTTCTACCTTGATGGTGCGCCGTGACCAGCTCTGGGTCAGCTGGGAAAGGCTTGAGGCGGAGCAGGCTCACGGCTTATGTGTTTGTCACTTTCTTTTTCATTTTAACCCACACCATGATCTTTTCCTGACCCTAACCAAGTGGTTTTTGTGCCTAAACCTAACCAGACCTTAACCACAGGGAATCATGATGATTTCGAAACAATGGGACTTCCGAACAATGGGTTTAATATGGTCGGAACAATGGGATGTCGGACCAATGGGCAGTTCCCCCGCCATGTTGGTTTGACAGTTTGGCGTGACTTGCCTGGAACGTTATGAAGTCGTGAGTCGTGACTTGAAGTGGTGACTTACAGGCTCAGAAACTTGCCTGGAATGCAGCATTAGCTTACACTGTTTTGTCATTTTACTGTTTTCTTTTGTAGTTTTAGTTACCTGAAGTCACCTCCGGGTTGGAGTTTGGCAAAAGATGAGCCTGCTTTTATGCAGAAGGCCATCCCACGGACTGCACTAAGAGCTGTGACATCATGGCGGAGATTAGGGGTTTCTTTGTGTTAGTCTTAGTTATTGTTTGTGTAAGTTCCCCCCTTTGTGTTTAATTTGGTCTGATCCGCCACTATATATGTTGCCCTATTGTCTCATTCTGTTTGTTGAGTTAACGTACTTTTGTTAGCCTTATTTTTCAGTAGTTGTATTATGTTGACCTCCTTTAAGGGCCCAAATTTTGTTACCTTAAGTCATTTGCTTTGTAAAATGTATTTTTTGGGAAAATAAACCCACTTTTTTTTTTTTTACTTTAAAACCTGTGTTTTTGTGCTTTAACTAGTGATGGGCAAATGAAACTGGGTGAAAATGGGTTCATTACTCGAAGCTTCAGTTACAGTGACCTCTCTTGGCAAATTTCAAGGCTGCAGTCAAATTAGGCAAGCTAGTTGGTGGATTGACTGATGAATGTGTGTATTGTGTTACTGAGGAGACAGTGCTGGGAAAATATGGCATAGGTTGGGTGCCCTTGTGTAACTATGGCAGGGGGTGATTATGTGGAATGGGGAACACTAAGATTTTTATTGAGGTACATCATTTTTTCAACAGTTCATGGATTGAGCCGGTGTCTTTTTCCCCGCGAACAAGTCAGGTGATTCATTCAGGCAATGAAGCAGTTGCTGCTTCGGACGTCATATGTCACGTGATTTATTTTTTTTTGCACCAAGGCAAGCTCTGAAGTTCTATGGAATTGTAGTTCAGGGTTTGAAGCATGTAACTTAGCTTAAGTGTCGCACTGCCATCACTTGCTTTAACTGCTTGGTCCACGACACTTGCACAGAGTGTGTTATTCACTCATCATTGAGATTTCTATAGAATTAAGGTTAACTTTTAACCACAACTTTTGGTAGAGCAGAGAGACTTCAGCCAATACACTTGACAACTAGGGTCAAAAACATTCTTCCAAATCTTCTAATGATAGTTAAACCTTAAAAGTGTATTGAGGGGTTACCAAAAAGTAAAGTACTGTAAATGTGTTGTTAAGTTGTGCTGCGATCTTTTCTCGTACAGTCATTCTCCTTCAGGGTTTGCATGTCAGCTTACTCATGCCTATGTCTGTTTCTCATGTGAGAGGAAATACTAAAAGTTTTCTGGGAATCTGGAAGGGATAAAGCATAGCTTACTCATTGGCGATTTTCCTCATATGTTGAACACATGATAAAATGTAAGTCAGTGAGTTCTTTCAAGTCACGTCACAATTGCGTCTGTGCCACAAAAAAAACTTTCAAAGTTTTGCCTCAAAGGATTTCCTCTGGATTTAGTTGAAATGTTCCAATCAAATGGGCAGCTTATGTTCTTTCTTTCCAACAAAGTTGAAAAGTTTATTGCACTGTATTATCTGGCTTGTTTAGATTCACACAAAACACATGACCGCTAGTTAAGACTGCGGTTCAGCTCTCCGAGCATGAGTAAGCGCTGTCTAACAGATGTCAGGCTCAGCACGTAACCATTAAACCACATGTTCTGTTGGTTACTGTACTTTGTTGAGATCGAGTTTCACCAACCACACCGCAGTTACCTTTGGAGCAAGACAGAGACTTTTGTTTCCAGAGGGGCTTTGTGTGGTTATTTGGTGCCTGCTGAAATTCAAATGGCATTATTATTTTTATTTATTTAACCTTTATCTAACCAGGAAGTCCCATTGAGATTGAAAATCTCTTCTACAAGAGAGACCTGGCTGAGGTAGCAGCCAGTCAGAACACATTTAAAATAGGGCTGCAACAATTAGTTGACTAATCGACTATTAAAATAATCGGTGACTATTTTAGTAATGGTTTGAGTCATTTTTCATAGGAAAGTACTATAACAGTACCCCAAAATACTCTTATTACAGCTTCTTATGTTCAAATATTGGCAGCTTTACACACTCTCCCGTGAAGGTGAACTAAAACCCTATGGCGTGAGTACAAAACAAGACATTAGATGACATAATTTGGGGGTTTGGGAGAGACAGACAAACATTTTTCAACATTTTAACACATTTTTCGATAAAATGATTAGTCGACGATTCGAAGAAATAATCAACAGATTAGTCGACGATGAAAATAATCGTTAGTTGCAGCCCTAATTTAAAATGTAACAAATACAACATATAATACAAAAATCCACAATAAAACAACTATTCAAACATAGTGGCCTCTCAGGAAAAACAAGCGCATGTCTCTGTCACCACATTCTTTATGATGCCCTTAAATTCATTGATGGCCATAAGTGTTTCTAATTTGAGATCTTTTTGAAGATTGTTCAATGTCCAAGATGCAGAGTAGGAAAATGCAGTTTTCCCCAGATCTGTTAAAACGCGGGGTACATCAAAAAGCAACCACCTGGAGGAGCGTAGCTGGTAACCACCAGAGCTGACACACAGAAGGGAGCAGAGGAAGGCTGGAATTATTACCTGACTACACAAACAGGAGGAATAAATGCTCTTGAGTTTAAATAAACTGCTCAAAATGCGCACGCTGTTGGGCCTGCAAACATTTGCAGTGAGCCAAATTTACACATGAAATGAGAGACATATTTAGGCTCACAAAGTCTGGGACTGTATAGTCAATACAAAACATAGTTGAAAATACGCATGTGGATGACACAGTGAAATGTATGTCTCATATTTCTTTACCTAAGCAAGAGGCAGGTGTTTGTTTCCAGTGCAATGGCATCCCTTCAGATTGTCACAGAGATTCAGATGCAGATATCCAGATGACCAGAGTGATTAGATGTTCCACTTACCTGGCAGAGGATGTTGCGTATGTACTTGGAACAGGTCATAAAACCTGAATGGTCAAAGTTGCTCATGATGCTGTAAAACCTGGCTGATATCTCCTGATCTTTATCCAGATCACAGCATCCAAACTTGGTGTACTCCTTGCAGAAGAGTAGTGGCATCCTGGGCTCATATGGAGGCTTGTAGTCCAAACACTGGGGGTGACAGCACCCTCTCCAGGCCTGGAGGAGCAACAGGACGAGGAGAAGCAGGTGAGGAAGGAAGCCATGCTGCAAATTGCCAGTCTGTGGGGTCATGGTGGAAAGAGTTTCAGTTCAGGACAGTTTGGCTCTTGACCCAGTAATGAAGTAAATCAAAGCAGCTTTGATGTGATGCCTCTAATGCATATAATGTGCGAGAAGAAGAAGGCTTGTTGTGAAACAATACACATGTTACACCTCCATGGGCATCTGTCAAGCACGGGTGTGAGACTCAGAGTTAGCTATTCTGAAGGACTTTGGAGTATTGGATGTCCTCATTTGATGCCTTGATTCTCTGCAGTTTCAGGCAACCATGTGTGTGTATAGAGGTTTGAATGTGTATCTAACACCCAGCTTCACACCTGCCTGCAAGGTGGCAAGAGACCTACAATGCTCTCAGAACCAGGGCATTGTGCTCACAGCCCCAGTGATGTGTGTAAATAATGTAAAGTAAGATCAAACTGATCCACGTCCAGTGAGTTCTGTTGATGATGGGGAGATCTGCAGTGCAGCTGTAGAGAGATTCAGAAACACCTGTGGATCACAACACTAATTCTTGAATGAAATAAGGAGTCCAAATCTTCCAGTCATCACATGACAGTTTCTCGAAAATATGTTCTTCTCTGGATGCTGAGCAATCCTCCAAAAATCAAAAAAGTAGTCCCATTGCTAAGAGGTAATCCAGCAGGGACCAAAATTTAAAGCTGCACCTTCAGCCGAGGTTTCTGCAAAATATTTACTTCCAGCTTGAAGTCACTTGGAGAGTCTCGCTGTGTTTGTTCTGGACATGTGCTCACTTGCTGCAGCGGACGTGAGCCATACATACATACAGACAGCAGAGAGAGTGGGAGAGAGAGGTCCTTTCATTCAGACACAGAGCCACGCTGCAGAGCTCAGATCCCTCCCTCCTCACTTCTTTCCTCCACCTTCTCCTCTCCTCCTCCTTCTTTTCATTTGCTGCTTTACCCGCCTACAAAGACACATGCATTCCTTCCCATAGCATGTGGTCTATATTGCCCAGGAGTTGCAACTTTCCACCTCTCCGCCCTCCGGGCTCTCCCCCCGTCAGCATTCTCAGACCTCCTCTCTGTCTCTACCGCTTCCAGACAGACTCACTCACACTGCTGTGTGTGTGTGTGTGTGTGTGTGTGTCTGTTTCTCTGTGTTTGTGTGGTCAGATGAATCAGGACGTGCGCTGGAAGTAGAGAGCAATGGATTCTCCAGGCAGAAATCCAAAGCTGATGTTAAAGAGCGGAGACGGGCAACATTTGTATCTGATTTCACTGCTTCAAGTATCTGTAGCTGCATTACACTGATGTGCTGTTTCCCATTGTTGTGCTCTTTATCAGGCTGAATTTGGATATTGTAATGTTTTTCATAACATATGAAATTGTCAGTATGTTTTACACTGGATCACATCTGAATTAGGTTTTTTGGCAACTAGGTTTTTATATACGAGAGATAAACCTTTGTATTTCAGTGCATTGTAAGTTAAGAATCTTAAATATAATGTAGAGTTGTCCAATAAAAACATGTAAAGTATGTTTAAAAGAAGAGACGAGAATGGCGTGTGCAAAATTTCACAGTATAGAGAATATAAGAATATGTGCAATGAAGATTTGCGAGACACGTTTGCTTCTTCTCGTCTTCACTGCCTTGAATTTGTGAAAAAAATCAGTAATTGTAGGTTTTCTGCAGAAAAAAAATGATACAAAACCTGAATGGAAATCAAATCTTTCTTTCATAGCCTCTTAAAAAGCAGATATTCAACTGTTATTATTCAACAGTTCTCAAAAAGGTTAATGAAATGTTGCTTTCTATTGACTAAAGGATGAGCAGTGTGTGTGTGTGTGCACGTGGTTGGGGTAGCGTGTTTGTGTGTATAGACATACCGCTACCATCTGTGTCTCATTATAGCCCAGCCACCTTTCAGATCAGAAAGTGACTCCCCATCTGGCTGCCTGTCAGACACTTCATCACTCCGCACTCTCAGATAGAAACATAATCTACAGCCAGACGTTCCCTAGATTAAACAGATCGATGGGCGCTTTATAAGGTTATGTAACTTAACGGATCGTCGCAGCTCTGATAGATTGACACGACAAACTATTATGAAGTGTGTAGCAGTATGCATCCCTCTACATGTAACAAATAGTGACTTTTTTTTAAACTATCATCACAAACCTCACTAGAGAGGAAGTTTTGATGATTCAACACACAAATGACAACCTCAATACGCAAGTCTAAAGTAGCTATAGCATCAACAGAAACACCACAGCAAACAGATATGTAACCATGAAGTGAATCTCATATAATCAAGACATGATCTTCCTGAATTCAAATATCAATATTAATGTGTCCTGTTGGGGGTCGTAGGGGGCTGGAGCCTATCCCAGCTGACAGTGGACAAGAGGCGGGGTACACCCTGGACAGGTCACCAGACTATCACAGGTCTGACACATAGAGACAGACAACTATTCTCATCACATACACACCTACAGACAATTTAGAGTCACCAATTAACCTGCATGTCTTTGGACTGTGGGAGGAAGCTGGAGTACCCGGAGAAAACCCACGCTGACACGGGGAGAACATGCAAACTCCACCCTGGAGTTCGAACCCCCCACCCTGGGTTTAAACCAGTAACCCTCTTGCTTTTAGGCAACAATGCTAACCACTGCGCCACCATGCCACAATGAAATAAATTTTGATGAGCCTCAGCTGCTCTCGCTTGACAATTTAATTACAGCTTAAATCTGATATCAGAGAAGCCTTTGGCGCAGCACGTGCATCAACAGAGACTCACCAAAACCTTACAGTATCAATCATTTCAGCCTTACAGCGTCTGTCCACATCATTCAGATCCTCATATCATCACATTACCAGACAAGAGTAGAGACAAAGTGTGAGCGTTACTCGGGAGATTCAACAAGGTTGACATCTTCCAGACAGGCAGGAGCCTCTCAACATAAAACGGCTAAAAGTAAAGGGGCAATGATGCTTCTCAGGTCATCTACATGTCCATGCACAAGTATTTCGAGACACTATATCTTTATAAAAATGTGTTGAATTTACCTCAACGTGATTGAGCTATCTCTACCATTTGGTTTAGGCATGTTATGCTAAAAAAAATCCACTAGATGTCGCTGTTTCAGTTCACCTCCTACAGGAAATTAGTAACTATAAACAGATACGAGGGCTTTGTGCGGTGGGATTTTGAAAGCTAGTCATGTTTTTTCAACGTGTTGTAGTTTCAGAGGTGTTACTGAACAGATTCATGTAAAATTTTACAAAATTAAAAGTCTAAAAAGGGTCAAATAATTTAAAAAAACATGCTCTACCAAACAGTTGATAAACAAATTGTTATATGTTGGTATACTAACATATTACTAGCATTATAATAGTACATTATTTGTAATTTATATTTCTTCTTTCTGTTTTACTATTACCATGGAAGGCCATCCCAACCATTTGAAAGAAACTATGGGTTCTGTTGAAAAACATAAACACTGATATCAGTCAGACAACTCATGTTTTAAATATTTATTTCAACAGCAGAACATAGTTGAGGTTTGGTGTCTAGACTGCGGCCTCATCGCTCCCCGCAGATATGTTTACATGAGATATTGGGGAGTGATGATTACATATTTCTTGCCCTCAGCTGTAGCCTGCAGGTGGATGCTGGGGTGGAGGTGGGGCTGAAAGAGCAAGCAGCAGTACTGATGCAGGGCAGCAGCGGCACTGACAATGCAAAGGAAGAGCTGGGATGATTTTGCAGCTCTAATAGACCGCCAAACTGGGAGGGTGTGTTTTATAGATGACATGGAGAGTGACGTTTGATGTGTGAGTATGAATCAGTGCAGCTCGAGTTGACTGCTTGAACTAGCTTACAGGCATCACTCCATTTTTGTCATTATAGCCCCAGGAAATAAGAAAACATTTCTTTCATTGCTTTTTTCTAAGTCAGGACATTAAAGGGTGAAACAATTCTTCTGAGACACCCAATCAAGCATTTATTTAAGGTCAACAATTCCTTCAGAAGTAGGTAATATCAATACTGAACCACTAGCTTTGTCGTGACCCAGTGAGACAAGTATTTAAATCTTTTCGGTGCTTTCCACGGCTGTTAACATCCGAAACTGAAAGTCTACAAAGTCATGAAGCCATGAGGAGATCACATCTGCTGAGACATGATCAGACTTGTGCCACGTAATGGCTGAAAAACATTTTCTTCAGTGTTTATGCCTGTAAAATGTGCTAATCTTTAGAATGACTGAGTCAGTGAGTCAGTCTTTACTGGAAAAGACATATACACACACACACACACACAAACATGAGCGCACACACACATTGTGCTATCAAGGCAACTAAATACACTGAGTCTCAGACTGTGTGTCTGTATCTTTGTTTTATTCTCTTAAACACACATACTGTGAGTGAGCAGTTGTTGCTTCAGATCTTGAGATCATTCTCTGCAATGGGTTCACCCAAGGACAGTAAGATACACACAAACACACACACACACACACACACACACACACACACACACATTCACCCACAGTCACTTTCATAATCATGGTTTATACTGTATAATCAAGTTGCATTCTGTCATAACAACTCTCAGTTAATAATAACATTAATTCTGTCGTAACTGATACACGATTTTCTTAGACCTCTACACCTTTTCACTGATGTGGAAAACTTGTACTTCAGGCCAGTCTTCACTTAGATGA
Organism: Epinephelus moara; assembly: GCF_006386435.1. Lineage (NCBI taxonomy): Eukaryota > Metazoa > Chordata > Actinopteri > Perciformes > Serranidae > Epinephelus > Epinephelus moara. The sequence goes on along the minus strand of NC_065507.1, from coordinate 17,315,569 downwards.
ATAAAACAATAACTTGATGAACTTCAGTTGTCCTTAAGCCGGGTTCAGACTACATGATATGTTCAACCGTGCTGACAGTCACTATGTCAGATTATGGAGTCATTAAATCTTGCTGTGTCTTGGCTGATAGACGAAACAGACATGGTTATCTTTAACGACATGTATGATGTTACTGAATTATTCTTGTCCTACTATTATTATTATTATTATTAGTAGTAGTAGTCACTGTGGTTGTTCATGTTCCAGCCGTACTGTTTTTGTAGTTACGTAAAAAGTGCCCCCAGATGGCAGGAGCTACATTTGAAGTCCCTGAATTCTCCACAACTTCTTGCAGATGTTTCATATTTTTCAAAATTAGGAGGCATTCAATAAATGATATAGGAATTTTAATTTCAAACAGATAATGGAAGCGTTATGTTTGAAATGACGATGTGATGCATTAATTTCAGGTCCCCTGGAAAGCCGCTCAGCCTTGCAGCATTGCAGCGAAAAAAATCCCCTGCAGCCCAAAAAGCATTTTCCCATAGACCACCATTGTAAAAGAAACATAAAACTGTTGACAGGATACCTCAAACTGCAAACAAGGTCAATCATGAATGTCTCTATTCTAAATTTTTGAGCCATGGTGGTTTTTTTATTTGTGAAACTTTCCTCACGCCGAGAAGAGCAATTTAAAAATCTGTAACATCATCACAATGTAAAGTCCATGAGCTAATCAGGAACTCACGAGTGGGGCCACAGGGAGAAACAATAATGTGCATATTCAGTGGGCTGCATCCGGTGGAAGTAAAGCTGGAAGCTAGAAGACTTTTTTGGCTTATGCGTAAGGTGTGCAGTTCCACTGGAATGAATAGTCGCCATCTTGGTGTCCGGTACCTAGTTATTAATAAAATCTATGGGACAAGATTACAACGAAAAATGGAAAAATACAAAGGGAATTAGAAATAATGATAAAAAGAAAATATCAAAAAGGCTGAGTTGTTGGCGCACAGTTGTCCACGGCAGCAGATCGATCAGTGTTCCTGTTGGTCAAAATGAGGCGCTGATGGGAAGAATTGGAAGACAAAACCAAAAAAAAAAATCACACATGCCAGTCTTTCTGTCGGGACATCATGAGGTGTCCCAGACATGGTGTCTGATGTTGTCTCCTATGACACACTACAAGGGCTAAAAGATCGATCATCACGTGTGACACTCAGTCATTCACGATCCAAGCCGAAACCATAGGATGGCCAGGTCAGGCTATGATTGGGAAGACATCATGTCGTCTGAACCCGGCAATACTTGATATATAACAAGAGTGAATAATTAAAAATTCTGTGTTTCATCTCCAAGACCCCCTCTGTCATTTCTCGACCAAGCTAAAGACCTCCACACCATTTGTTCCTGTGATATTTCAGTAAGTTAAGTGTGCCCAATCATGTACAGATTTTAAGGTGGCTGCCTCCTTGTTGCATTTCATATCACATGGCACACCTATCCACCACCCCACCATGTTTAGTTAAAGAACATACACTTTTACTTTTTGCTTTGGCGTGAATTGTTTGCTGCAGAATTGTCCAATATGAATGTAGTTCCTCGATGGAAGCTGTATTTCCACAACGCTGTTGAATTTTGCTGCACGAACAGATAATAAATAGACTGTGATAGTAACTATGATTTGAAATTGTGTGTTTACCTACAAATCTGACCCCCTCTACTCCCACTGCAGTGATTGCTGGTGCACAGACTTTACTCTCCTCTCAGCTGATCTGACTGGTGACAGCGACCTGTTAAGGTGAAAATAAAGCGCCAGTTTGCCAAGAAAAACTGAGACTTAGAGAGCCAAGTTTTACATCATTATTTTCCTCTACCCTTTTCACACCATATATAGACATATTTGCGCCTGCACTACAGCTATTCCTTAAGTGTGTATGTGTGTGTTAGAGACACAAGAAAAGAGACAAAAACATCAGATCCCTTGTAACAGAACAGAAAATAATCATAGGTCACTTAATTGTACTATTTAAAAGTACATTTCATAAATACATTTACTGCAAATTTAACTCTAGAAAGGTCAGTTAACATGTTTGAAGATTATGTAAAATAATTTTAATATGTTTACCGCGTACCATTTTAACAATTTAACGAAGTCTTCCTTCATTACCGACTTCATTTCTCTAACTGCTTATCTTTTGGCTTCAACATCTACAAAAGCATTTCAGCAAAATTTGTGGAAGACAGAGCTGTAAATTATGATCTATGTCTTATTTTCTGCTGAAACGCTTGAAAGTAACATCTTATTTATCTCACAAGATAAGTCTGTTGGGTCAGGCAGCCCTGCTCTCAGGACTGGGGAGTTCAAATAATTTTATTATAACATTCTGGCTCATGAAACAGCCTTATCTATCATTGTCTTTGTTTATCATTCATTAATCCCTTCCTCCTCTCCTGGCCTGGCCCCTGTGCTAGATTAAATGTTCTGCCAAAGAGGCCAATGATGGTTGTTTTTGTCACAATGCAGCCAAGATTTTTTTTTTCATTTGCCTTCCAGCAGATCAAGTTACTTGGCTTTTCTTAAATATTTGTTCTTTTACAACCTTGAAAATAGCCCAGCACATAGTTTAACTTTATTGGCAAGACATAGTATCTTGAGTATTTTCCAGTGACGACCTGTTATAGTGGGAAGACAAATGATGACGTGCAATCCTCTCCTCTCCTCAAGGTCAACAACGACAAGATCTTTTGTTTGGAAAAATGTTTCTTGGCGTCTCTTTCCATCTCTCAGGCTGGTGAAAGGAAAAAATTGTAAAGTCTAATCATTTTGAGTTCTTAACTGATGCAATGAATAAATACAAAGTCAGAAGTATTTAAGTAATTAAAAAGTGATTTTTTTTAAATCGCTCCTGTGCTCTAATTATGAGCACACATTGAGACATCTGTGCCTGGCAGGACTACAGATGGAGTGTCTGGGATAGCCTGAAGTGCGCGCCCGCACACACACATACACACAAACTTTTGCTTATGCAATGCCTTATGAAGCTCACAGGTGGGGAAAAAAAATCACACACACGCAAAGGAATAGTCAGACCATTAACCACTGTATCCACTCTGACAATGGATAGAGAAAAATAATGGATAACAGTGGAGAAGAGGAGAGATAGAGCGAGACACACTTCAGAAATTGGAGAGAAAGAAAGAAAGAAAGAAAGAAAGAAAGACCGGTGGCTCTGTCTCTGATACTCACTGTCAGAGTACAATTAATGAATTCCATTTGTCATCTCCTGGAACTGGGACAATGTGTAACAACTTCATTTCAATCTGGAGGAGAGACTTGTTCTAAGAGAAAAGAATATTAATTTGCATGTGCACATAAGTATGAGAAATGTGCAAAGTCTTTGGTGTTTAGACGTCATCATGATATCATCTATTCCACGGAGATGGTAAAGATGTAGTGGATTAGGGAACCCCTCTATGGAGTCCAAACGCTGGTGCTGGTGATGAGATGAGATGAGATGAAGAGGGAGCTGAGGATCAGGATGTGAAGAGGAGTGGGCTTTTAATGAGCTCATCCTGGGCTCTGGGTAAGGTGGCTGGAGGTGAATGGGGAGGACAGTGCGACGATTCCACCTAAAATGACAGCTGACAGGAGCAGAGAGGAGAACAGATTTAAAGTTTGGCTGTAGCAACATGAATGACTGAAGGAGATCATGGCAAAGTTTGATTGGATATCCAGAAGCCAAAGTCAGCTGATTGGAGTCAGCGGTGGGAGCGGGATAGAGAGAGAAATGTGAATGAATGTAGCATAAAGAAAGTTCCTGATTGAACTTACACTGAGCTTCATTAAACTTATATCCAGAGGCATTTTGAAGACAGTGCATTAACAGTACATTAAGATAAAATGATCATTTTGAGGTTTTGAGGTGTAATTTTCATGTCAAATTAAAACAATTTCATACTAGTGTAAAGGAATGACACCATTATCACTTCATTGCCATTGTCTGTATAATGGAGCTGCAGTCATTGTTAGTCAAGAGCAGGAGAGCCTGTGATCATTATATGTCAGAAGAAGCTGAATTAAGATGAAGCCACATTATTAATTAACTTGAGTCAGTGTCAGAGTGAAGTCCGGTCACTTCACATTCACTGGTAGATATCAAAACCAACCACTCTGCATTCATCATTTCATTCATACAAATTAGTATATGAAGAACGAATATAGGAGTGTTTCCTGAATCATGTGACAGCTATTAGGGGTAATTATTCAACACTGTGTCTTCTACAGTTGCACTGGCCTTCCTCATCATTAAGTAAATTACAAGGACGTCCAGTACGAGTGGATTCATTCCAGAGTTGAATCCACTCAAATGAAAGATTGTCTTTCAAATCACCATTTTGAAATGACCTTTTGAGCGGTACACTTATGTAATATGGCTGCAGTCGCTGTTTGAAGATTGAAATCGGCATCATTTCAATGCATAAAGTGAAGAGTTAAGAGAGTTGATGACCTGCAGTATGTCACACACACATACATAGTCTGAACATAAATGATGATGACATAAATAAATGATGATGATACATAAATGAAAGACAAAAAATGTCTTTATGTGCTTGTGAGAGCATTACTTTGTAGGATAAATGATTTAGTATAAGAAGTACAAGTACACTGACTGTTGTATCCAAGAAATAAGTCGTATAAGTTGTGACAGGCTTTCATAAACAAAGCTGGGACAGACAAACATCTTACATTCTTAATAATTTAATGAAGTTATATTACAGAAGTCTTACAGTAGAAAGGTCCACCTTTACAAAACGTCCTTTAAAGATGGGGAACTGTGACTCATGGCATGATTTCAAATGTACAAAGAGAGGAATTCTTCAAATAAAACAAACATATTGTGGGAATCAAGAATCCAATGTAAAGCCAAACCCCTGCAAACAATCATATATTAACTAACAAATCTATGAACTGCTGCGGCAGAAACTCAGTCCATAGGGCACCGCAGGGTCACCGGTTCAAGCCCCCATCTGGATCAAACATGGAGTGTGGTATGGCAGCTGGAGAGGTGCTAGCTCGCCTCCTGGGCACTGCTAAGGTGCACTTAAGCAAGTCGCCGAACCCCAAACTGCTTGGAGCGCCTGTCCACAGGCAGCCCCCTCGCTCTGACATCTCTCCATTTAATGCACGTCCTGTTTGTGCATGTGTGTGTAGTTTGGGTCTGTGTGTATATGACAACAGAGTGAAAAATCATCTTCTTCTTCTTCTTAAATATAAGTTGTTTAACTTAAATGCAAATGACTGACAGGTATTTGTGAAGAGGTAAACACTTTACTCCATCAAGGAGGACAGTAATGGGAAAGAGAGAAATCTGCTGGTAGCCATGCGTGTTAAGTGAGGTACACAAAATGCTACAGTGGTAGCATGTTAGTATTTAACATTGAGTCAGCTCCTGTTGTCCTCCTGCTAACTGTACAGTGCCGCTAATGTTTACAGTCATACTGCTCCATTTCTTTTATGTATTGTGATCTATTTCATGCCAGCATCTGTTTCATCATCTCCGTCTCTCTGATGTCAAGAGTATGCTCAATATGTATGTGCTTTGTAACACATTGATGAACATTGCTGTCACCGTTAAGCCGTCGTATATCATAAGTACATGTACATCTTTCAGTCCTCGCGTGGTTTTACTGTTTCTTTTTCAGTTTTAGGAGAAGTGTCAAGTTGCATCACAGTTTGAATGGCTTATCTGTACAACAGTATCTTCCTGTCAGTCCCATATTGTCCTCACAAGAAAACCAATGCCGCCATTTTATGTGAATTAATGTAATTTGACATTCTCTACAACTTTATTCCCCAAATATCCTCATAGCTGAGATCAAAATATACATAAAATATGGCTAAATATGAAACTCAGTATCACCCTCATAGTGGATATTTGGGGAGGGACAGAATCTTCAAACTGTTCCTTATCATCAGGGCTGATAAATAAGAGTGCGGTGTGAACCTTCGGCCATATATAACCTGTCTTCTCATCCAGCAAAGATCCTCATGTTCATCACTCTGCAGTTTTTGTACATCCTCCACAGGATAGAGTTATCCTTCATGCAGATCCATTCTGTGTGATGATGTAGAGCACGTTCATCCTGACACACGTGTCTTCATGTGTACTTTTTTCTTGTATCCCAGGAGAGGTGGATCAGAAAGACGTCAGTGCCATGATGTGGTGTCTTAGTTTGATATGTGGAGGACAGACCTGTGTGGTTGCCACCTTTCAAAGTCGTTGTTTCCAGTGTTTCGTCTGTGGAGATCAATGATGGGCATCTCTATGGAGGCAGAGAAAAGATTGATTAAATTTATTGTGGAGCAAAAGTTGAAGAGTTAAAAGGGACATTTGCCATTGTAGATTCATGGTCTGATAGTTTTCTATAAGACAGGAAACGTCAAACCCTTTTTGCATTGGAAATATATGAAACAAATATCAATATATAATTTTTTGAGATCACCCTGAACCATGTCTTCATTTAAGTGAACCCCATGTACGGTTCTGACCCACCACACTGTAACAGCATAAGTAAATGATGAGTTACATAAATGTCCAGTGAGGGAAAAAGTGACATAAAAGAGGAGACTCAAGATAGAAGGATGAGACGGAGGTCTGGTGAGAGCAGTGTGTGTTTATGTGCACAGAGGAGGGGTTTCACAATGTGGACTTGAAGGTCTGGTGCGCTTCACATGCATGAAAGGAAAGCTGTGGTAGGAAGAGGTGGAAAGAAGAGAACAGAGTGTACAATGTGACACAAAAAAGAGACTACAAAGAAAACTATGGTTTTTAAATAACAAAATGATAAAAGTAATATTAATAATGTGCTTAATTCTACACTTGATAAGGAGCTAATGATAAAATTGAGCTAGTGTAAATTGTATTCCTCAAAGGAAGCAATACCAAATTGGGATTACAGAGGAAAAACTTTACTACTGAGATGTATTCAGAGTCAAAGAGGCACTCCCTGCTGGTCAGATCCTCTGTCAGTTCACTTAGGTCATTTAGCTTGTTATACTGCCACCTTGGGTTCATATCCAGCATGGAGGATTTGTTTTTCTTCACTTACAGTTCTTGAAAGTACTGCATGGGAATGTATCAGTGCAATCTATGGCAAGATACCTCATGTATCACAAGAAACAAAGCAAAAAGGTTCCCTTTAAATTCTGTTATTGTAAACTTTAAAGATTCAGTGTGCAACGTCTCAATTCCTCATGCGCAGTTCACACACATAACTTTGCTTCAAATGTATTCACTAAACTACAGCTCTTGAAAACAACACAAGTGTGTTTTGTCATTTCTCCCGCAACATGTGGGCATGACTGTCTCCTTTATTTACCTTCAGAGTGCGTCATGCATTTAATGCAGGAACAAGAAACCTGCCCTAGGGGAGGATGATCTCTTGGATGAGTAAAGATTATGATTGTACGCAGAAAGGCACATGGTGACTAATGTTTGCTGCAGACGGACTGGCTCATCACTTTCAATGAGTGATGTTACAGTAATGCTGCTTGGGAGATAAAAGCAAAGGTGGCTGCACCACAGGGGTATCTACAGTACTTAATTTCTCACCTCTGGGTGGTTGGGAGGTTGAGTGGCTGGGGTTGCTGGGGTGCTAACAGGCATCTGGAGTTGAACAGCAGGGCGGAGATGTTATCCTTCACTTCCATGTGAGTGCACAGGCAGGCGATGATGGTGTAAGATGGAAAAAGAAATGACACCCTGGTATGTGTTTGGAGGGTGTTGTACATCGTCTTGTCCTCAATAACAGATGCTCATGCTTTCTTCTTTGTGAAGTCTGCTGAATCCAAAAGCTTGGGGTCATTAGGTAGAATCACATTGATGGTATTGAATTGGTTGATACTGTAAGTCCATGCTTCCACAGAAACTGGCTGCTGATTGGACCGTGAAGGAGGTGGTTGGGGTAAACTGTAGGTGGCGGTGAACAGTGGACACCTGAGCCTCAACTGACCAAACAAGGACCACAAACACAGTGTCGGCAGTGTAAATATTGTGAATGTGTACAGTGAGGTTGTTAGAGTTCGGAAATAAAAGTCCTGGTTTTGAATTTGTAGTTTTAAGCTTTACCCTGTAGTTTTAAAAAACGATATGCCACTTCATTGGGCAGAAAAAACAGGGCCACATAAAGCAAACAACATGAAAACAACATGCTTAGACTCCTGTTTTCCTCTCTGTCACACCTGTGCCCTTTACTCTTCTTGCATCACTGATTTCCCTCTTGTTATATACTCATGCGTGCCTACTTTACTAATTCATTTTCATTCTCAACTATCAATGCCATTTTTTGTCAAACATTATCCTCCTCAAGTCACCGCTGTCCTCTCCATTCTAGCTTTGTACCCTCAACCCCAGTGTCCATCCTCTCCACTAATTTCCTCACTCCCTACAATGTCCTTTTCCTTGTCAGTTTTCATGAGTGAATGTACTGGCGAAAATGAAAATGAGCATTTCCTGCCTCATTATCTTTCCTTACATCTTCCTTTTCACTTCATGTGTCCCTCATTGCCACTCTTTATCTCAGATGACTAATGTTACAAGTTCTTTCTCCGTCCGCTCCTTTAAACTCTTTCTTCGCCTCTGACGGCTGAAGGGAGCTCAATTCTGCCTGTAAAATCATCTTCTAATAGAGTCAACCACAGAGATACGATCTGCTCTGACCGCTCGAATAGCCGCCGAGGACACTTCCCTCTGGGAAATCGAGCGAGGGGGGGGGGGGGGGTAAGGGAAAACTGGGCAGGAAGCTCGAGAACTGCATTACAGCTCATTACTCTGCTGAGGACTGACAGGACGATGACGCGGCTCACACAGGCTGAGATAGTGAGATACATGTGCAAACACATGTATATGTACAAACATGTGTGTAGTGGAGGAAACTGGCTGCTTGATTCGTTCTGACTGGACTGGGTTAAAACTACATGATGCAGGAAAGTGTGTTCATATGTTACCATTTGAGACAGTGAATGGCAGCAGTAGATACAGAAGTGCGTACAGCTACTGACTGTTTTCATTTTAACATGTCTTAGTTTTTACATATAACACTTGATGGCCTGATGATGTCCCAAACACGAAATAAAATTATTGGTCCTTGCCTTTAAAACAGTTAAAAAATTTTAAGCAGCGAAAAATAAAACTGTTTCAGATGCAACACCACCATGATTAATGTCACCCTACGTAACTACATGTCACAGTGACGCAGACCTCTTGTAACACATTTTTGTAAGCTGAAACCATTTCCCTCAGTGGAAACGAAGCTTTTATTTACTTTAATTTCACAGATAATTAACAATAACTTGTGAAGACAGAAAAGCCTCCACAAAATAGCATTTTAAGTCTTGTGTGTAATTTATCCTGGCTTCATATATGTAGAGGAAAGCTCCGCTCATCATTAGGCTAATCTATATAATGTAAAATGCCATAGGCTTGTGCTAATAATGTTAGCATGTTATATTTGTTTGGAAAACGTGTTTAGTATAAGACAGTTGTTTTGTCAGTGAACCTTGTGAGCTGTAATGGAGCCAAATTATGTAATGTTACCTTTGTTAAATGTTGTTGTTGTCCCTGGTTTCGTATGAGTAGAGGAAAAGTCCGCTAGCCACTAGGCTAATTTATACAATGTAAAATGCCATAGGCTTGTGCTAATAATGTTAGCATGTTATATTTGTTTGGAAAACCTGTTTAGTATAAGACAGTTGTTTTGTCAGTGAAGCTTGTGAGTCGTAATGGAGCAGAATTTTGTAACGTTCAATTTGTAAATGTTGCTGTTGTCCCTGGCTTCATATGAGTAGAGGAAAAGTCCGATAGCTGCTAGGCTAATTTATACAATGTAAAATGCCATAGGCTTGTGCTATGCCATAGGCTTGTGCTAAAAACATTAGCATGTTGTATTTGTGGGGAAAATGTGTCCAGCAAAAGTCAAGTGCTTTGTCTGTGAATGCTGCGAGTTATAGTGAAGCTGATTTGTGTACTTGTGTTTGAAATGTTGCTGTTACGCCATGTTTAATGTGTGTGTTGAGTGTGTTTTGAATAAACTAAACTTTACAGCACTTCACAGAAACCCCAACACCAAACTGCAGAGTGACACAGACACACCACAGCACAAGTATAAATGCTCACAACGGCGTAGGCCATGTGCGAAGGCTATGGTGTAAGCTCTGCACAGAGCTGACACACAAGTATAAATCCAACTCAAGGGGTCGCTTATGATGATGACCTCACAGAGAATGATCACCCTGCAGTTACCCTCAGTTTTGTGGCGTCTTTCAGCTTGTTGTTCTGGTTTTCTGGACCACAGTGTTACTGTTTTAACTCTTAACTCTTAACTTTCCGCTATCGTCAGCATCATTTTCAGTCACAGCAGGCTGCTGCTTTTAGCCAAAAACCCACTTTGTGCTTACCTGCCAAGCACCAAACTGCAGACACACAAAGAATGCAACACAGTGATCAACAAGAGTATGGTTTGAGTCCTCCGCAACATTCCAGTTTCATAAAGTTTCCTCCCCACTTTTACTTTTTGACCTCCTGTGTGACCTGATCTACCCTCATCCTTCTCATTCTGCACTCCATGTCCTCTCTCCTCCTTTTCTTCTCCCACTCCTTCCTCCTCCCTACCAGCTTTATGAGATTTCATCTCCTGACTAACAATCTCACAGTGATTTGAGGGGAGCTGAAAGCGAATGGCACTACCCTTTTTAATGATGCATTTATTCTTATAATGGGGAAAGAGTAGCCCTGACAGAAAGAGATGCCCCCGCGTAACCTTCCTTGCTTGTTAAATTTAAACAAATCACTGCTCAATCACAGCTGAGCCCTGCTCCTTTCTAAATGGAGCTTTGGTTCCTCTGGGCTTTTTAAGGATGCTACAGTTTCTTCAATGCAAGACATGCGTGTCAGATGAACTGGAGTTTTTAAATTAGCTATCAGTGTGGATGTTTGTGGACACTAGAAAGACATATCAACTAATGGAAATGAAAAAGGAAGTTTTGGTCATGGGCATTCAGTAATTGGTGTTTCACTTTCTTTACTTCTATGTTCTACAATTAGATGGTGACTTTTGTGGGGGCACACAGCTTTAGCCTCAGTCCTTTAGCACGACATCAAGTACATATCTGAAGCCCTTTCATAGGGTTCTCCTTTTACAACTAGCTTCACAAGTTAGCTAGCTAGGTACAGAGGAGGTCTGTGGGTGATAGTTGTCATTTCAACCTGCAAAATCAACGCTCATCAGCCAGAGATGAGAAGCCTGCTTTTGTCTACCTTTGTCTTAAATTAAAGATGCATTTTAAAACAAATCACTAAGAATTCCAAGCCTTATATCTGCTATTGTTATCAATAGTAGGATTTCCATCCAAATGTAGCACAAATTATGCAGTCTTCCATCCACTACTGTTATGTAAATATAATGGGAGTTGGGTCATTGAGATAAACAGTAGGTGGTGTTAATCCTCCACTAAAGTGCCATTAAAACATTGCAGAGGGGAGGGGTGCAATGAGACGACGTGAATAAAGAGCAGCCTGTCAGACCTCAAATTAAAGAAAATAATGGGTTTATAATGGAGAGCACACTGTACAATGGAAAGAGAGAGTTTTGAAGAACTAATATTACAAACACGCCCTCGCTATGTGAAGAGTTCTGGTAACAGCCGTGTGTGTAAAACATCCAAAGTAGGGCTGTCAATGGAGTAAAAAAAAAATCTAATTAATTAAATTCAATTCAAATTATTATTATTTTTTTTTTCAATTCAAATTAATTTTGGCAGATGTGTTGTGGTAAAGCTGCTGGATTTTGAACACATTTGTCTCCCCTGTCTTCTACCACTGAAACTGATCTGCAGTCCATTGCAATCAATTTGCAAGGGAGTTAGTTAGTCGGTCACAGGTAGGCTGTGCTAGCTCGGACCTCCGGGACTGCTGCTAAATGCTTTGGGTTGAGGTGATATTTTAGGCTTGAAGTACTACGATGGTATGAAAATTCCTTACTGTAGGAATTGCAGCGAAAGGTGCTCCTATCAACAGTTCCATCTGGGCATTTTTTTAAATGTTTGTTTAATTCACGGGCCGAGCAGGGTCATCTCATCTGCCTCCATCATGTGACAAAGCCAACGTGGCCTTCAATGATGCACCAGGTCAAAGGGCACGTACGGAACAAGATTTATCAGCGTTAATTTTTTTTTTTTTTTAACGCATTTTTTTTTTTTGTGATCCAGAGACAACAAAGAGAGCCTGCAGTAGCTTTGGCAATTTCAGTACGTCATCATTTATTCCCTTTCAACATCCTTTTTTTTTTTGCAATATTTTAAGATTTTTTGCAAATGAAAACTGTGCATAAAAAGAGGTAAATGGAAATACACCTACTGACTGCAATGACAGAAAGCTTGACAGGCAGAGGAACAGTATGTAAGAGGAGGGCAGGGCTGTGTGAATGGCAGATTCCTCTTAGTGGTCAGAGTATTCAGAATTAGTCAACTAAATACAATGGGTGCTGAAAATGTAAAAATAAAAATAACAGAACAGAAAAGAACAGCACAGACAATACAGGTTGGAGTTCAGAGCTTTGTTCGAGCATCATCAGGATGTTACAGGGCTCAAACCTCTGGCCTCTCTAATGACTAAATCCCACAATCACGCACACTACATGTCATTGACAAGATTCAACTGTGGATCTCTTTCTGGCTCCTGATCCCACAAAGATATCAAGCTATGATCTTGTCTAATCCTTCTGACCTCTGCTGAGCCTGTGGTGTAACCAGGACTGAACGGGTTTACATAACACCAGCTTGGCTTGCGTAACCAGCTGACCATTGGCAAGTATAGTACTAATATGTTAAAGCCAGTGCTGTTTTTTTTCAGCCTGGCATCCAGAATGAATAAATTTAGTATTTTGCTTCAGGACAGAGGCTGATTAAAAAAAAGATGTTAATTTTGCACTCACATTGAGGCTTAAATAAACATTGCTGTGACCCATTTAGAGTCTCAGACCATAAAGGGCAAACCTGAGGACAAGTTGTTCTGATTGTAGTTCAACTGTTCTTAAGTGTTTAAGGAGCTGTTTACTTTGCCATGTGTGGTTTAAGTGTTAGATTGTTGTTATTTCCAGGTCATATACCAGGACAGCAATGAAAAATGGGTGACATAGGACATGTTTTTATGTAATATTGGAGTAAAGTCCATGGTAAGCAAGGTGTCTACTGTAACTCAAGCTGATATGTGTTTAAACAATTCTGAGCAACATAACAGTGACAGTTTGATTTATAAGTGATCTGTAGGCTGGAAAGCTGTCACGCTGGTGTGATAAAATATGCCACAAAGTATATACGTGCAAGATATCCATCTGTGTGTGGTCTTTTTTGGTCAGTATGAGGTCAGCATCCAGTATTTTAAGTAAGATCTGCATCAGTAGCCATCCTAAAAGTCCCTTGATGTGACTCCATGTTATGTTTAAACTTAATTCGGGGGTTTTCTTTTAACATTGTTGCACTGTAGAACCAAACAGAAAGAGTCAGATACAGTTGTGTCTCTGTCAGATAATTATTTCAGTCTCATGAATAAATAAAATTGTTTTGTGTTTCCCACTGTAACTGCAGTTCGATATTTTTACTCTTTAATTTGTTGAAAAAAGAATTGTGAAAAGCATGTGAATGAAGAATCCCATGCAAATTCCTCTTTAAAACTCTTCAAAAATCTAATCTAAAAGTAAGGCTATATTACAACATCTCCGAAGAAAAATATATTTTCAGGATATACAAGGTTTCCCATCATCCGACAGCAGCAGCGTTTCTGCTCCACTCGTCCATCTTGTCAGAAGGCACAGGCACAAACCACGGCCACCACCACTATGTTGCCGATGGTTGCCAGCACAGCGATCCACAGCCAGATGGTGTCACTGGACACTTTTCCATCATCCTCTGCTTCCGAGGGTCGAGAGTAGCCGGTGTTGAGGTTGGAGGTGGACGTCTGCAGGGACGTGTTGCCATTGTACGGAGAATCCATGAAGGCCCCGCTCACAGCCGGGAAATGCTGCCAAGAGAGAGGGATGGATGAGACAGGGGGAAGAATTCAAATTAAAGTCTGTGAACATTTAACTTAATCATTTTTGTTAGATAAAGTCTGACAAGAGTGCAGGCTCAACTCAAAACTGCAGTCTGGTGATTTGGATTTAGCTTTCTCCAGACTTAGCAATAAAGAGACAGAGAAAAAGAAGAATTTGAATTTGTCCACCAGGTCAAATACAACATGTTATAGCTGACTACCAGTTGTGTTACTACTAAAAAGAAACAGAAATCAGCCACATTAAAATCACCGAAAGGTAAAGTGAGTATCGTAAGATGTAACAGGTGCTGCTGGGTTCTGGCATTCATGTGAATGCTACCTGACACACACTGCCCACCCAAACACTGTTGGAGATCTAGTTCACCCTCTCGTGGCAATGGCACTTCCTACTGACAGTGCCCCCCAGGAATGGTATGACAAACGTGACAAAGAGCTCAATGCATCGACCTGCCCTCAAAATTCTCCACATCCCAATCCAATCAAGCATCCATGGGACATTCCAGTAAGCCAGAGGTCATGTGTCCATGCCTCGACAGGTCAGAGCTGAGTACGATCAACGGTGGGGTCTCTGTCCTGTCAGCACACGGACACAGGACCTCTGGGGATGTCCCGCTGAGTCTGGCACCAGGGCGTTGGCGGCAATCCTTTGAGTCCTGGGGGTTGTGACGTGGGGTACCTGCACATTACATGGATGCTCGATCGGATTGGGATCTGGGGAATCTGGAGGCCAGGACACCTTGAACTTTTTGTCACGTTCCTTCAGCCACTCCTGAGCAGGTTTATGGGGCGTCTGCCATTGTGGAGTGCTATAAGAGGGTGTACTTGGTCTGCAACATTAGCTCCTTTTACACTGCCAGATTTTCCACGAATGTTGGGACCTTTTGCCGGCAAGCTGCAAGCGTTTAGACACACAGAGCCGGATTGGTGAGTTGATCCGAGGTGCCCAATTTTCCGCCTCGTAGGGTAGCCATATTGGCGGATCCCTTTAGTTTAAACAGACCGAGGTGGCCTTCCGCAACGGGAGGGGCTGTTGATGACTTGTGGGAGGAGCTGTTGATGACGCCGCATGTGTGACCCACTGGTGGTGGATAAATAGGAAACAGCTGATAGCAGGAATATGCAGCTAATAGCAAGAGGGAAACGCAAACCTGACAGACACTGTAAAGATGAGCAACTGGGGAGACAAGGAATTGTGCGCCCTCCTTGCCCTTGCAAATGAAGAGGCCATTAACCGTCAGATGACGGGGACGGTGAAGGACAGGCCGACTTACGAGAGAATCGCTGAAGGACTGACTAGCCGCTGCTTCCCTCCCACGTCACTGTTTACGTCGCACGCTGAGCTACACGTTTTGTTACTAGCTCATTATTGGAACTAAATTGTTTAATGTGGAGAACTGATCAATCTAATTGGTTCTCAATAAGATCTGATTTCCTCCTCTTACTGGATGCAGTGACATTTTAATGCCTAAGATATTCTTTATCTCAAAAGGCTAAAAACAAGATGCATTCAGCCTTAAATGAGTCTTACAATGACAAGGACAACATGGCTGAACAATAACATGTTCTGTTCAGGAGTTTAACCCCACAGCTGTGTTGTCCTGGTCTCAGGACAGCTGTACTGTACAGTGAAGAGAAATCAGCATCTCACATGGATTAATTCTCAGACGGATTAACGAAGTCTGACACATGCTTCACATATACTGAAAGAGACAGACACACACAGAGGATGGAAAAGAGAGTTAAAAAGGGGAAAAAACAAGCGAGGCAGATAATGAATCCCAATTTTATCTCAGCTGTGTTTGTCCCTGGAGGGCTTCCATAGCACCCACTCACCCAGACAGCAAAGAGACTCAATGAGATTATATGGAGCTATCTCTGGTAATTATTAACCAAAAATATTCATGTCTGCAAAAGAAGAAACAAGCACACTTCCTGTCTTTAATTATTTCTCTCTCACACACACATGTACACACACAAGCTACCTGTTCTTTAGTTGCTTGTGTTGCTACTGGCTTTTTATTCTAGGGATGTGACACCTGTGTTACAAACACACAGTGGCACAGTTGGTAAACTCAGGTGAGTGAACTAAATCTACTGTAACTTTTCACACAAGTTGATGACACACTGCAATAAAAAGCCACAGGCTTTCTCATACTCTTTCATACAAAGCACAGACTGAACAGGCTGATACAAACAGACAGCTTAGTGACCATTAATAATTCCAGCTTTCACTCTGACAGCTGAAAGGTTCAAGTGAGTTTGACCCTTTAACTTGCGGGTGTTTTAGCATGTAACAGCACTAGTCTGTGATGGTCGAACAGCATTACGTCTACCCTGACTGTGGGAGCAATGAAGTAAAGTCTGACATTGTTTGGAAATGTCCTCATGTAACCTGATGTGCAGAAAATGTTTAATTTGTTTTCTTTTTAAAGGCATTCATTAAAGGCTCCCAAATATAATGAAAAACAAAAAGTCTGATTTACCAATGTGTTGTATCCTAAAGACAGTTACAAAACGCACAGCACAGAGGGTGCAAAATGTCTAAAAGATGAACATTAAACCGATGAGCTGGCTCTCTGCTCAGTGTGCAGCTGAGGTCAAACCCCTGTGATTGTAAATAGATTTGTTTTCTCTCCTAGTTTGGCTGTGGGATGCTTCAAGCTCCAGGTTCAGTTTGACCCCAGGTGCTTCTCAAGCTTCTCTTGTGTCCTCATCCAACATATCTCTGCACCCAAACTGCAGACGTGACTCCAGGAGAAACTCACAGAGGAAAACCTTCATACAAGGCAGAAGGAGTTTCACTTTTGTTATCACTTGATATTACAAGAGAAGCCCATTAAAACACCAGTGGTGAAGCTCAGGTAGCACTTATGGTTGTCCTTAGATTTTAATGCCTTCACAGTGGGATGGAGGTATTTAACCTTAGGCCCAGTTTGAAAGAGAGGGGGTCAATAGGGACTCATCGGGGGCATGACATGAGGTTATCTGACACCACTTGCCTGAGTGGAAGGTTAGGCCGGCAACCCAGTCGCCAGAATAAAATGCTGGCATTGTGTGTACTGTGGTTACTGCAAACCACGGGTATGTTACATTTGTAGGTTTCATACTTATGACGTAGCTCAGTTTACATTTATATGAGCTGAGTTTGAGCTGAGAGGGAATAGCAGGAGACTGTTCGAGACCATCAAAATGACAGATTGGGACGTTCCCAGCTGTGTTTATGGCAACAAATAGGGGTATTTTAGTATGAGAGATGATGATTTCCTAACCTTAACCTAGTGTTTTTTGAGCTTAAACCCAAACACATAAAATTGACAATTGAAACATAAGGTTTCCACATCTCTGCGTCATATGAAACCTACAAAAGTACCATATCAGGCTGTTCTCACAAACTGTTCGTATGTTTTCCTACCAAAAGTAATGCACCCAAAGTCGTACATATCTCACGTATTTTGAAAGGCTGTGTTCATGTGACCAATGTGCTGACTGGAGTAAACAAGGAAGCAGTCCCAAGCTGTCTTGTAAGTAAGCAGGTTGAGGCGGTGGATAGGTCACAAAAAAACCCTACTTTCTCCCGGGACTTTCCCTGGAGTTGCATGATCGGAACGACCTCGCAAAGTTTCTTTTTCTAAACCTAACCTCTGTAAATTTACATTAATTATGTGACTGCATGTTAAGGATGTAACGTCAGTCATGGGGCACTAATTCGTAGGATATCATAAGAACTGCTCTACGAGAAAATGTTAAACATATTGGTGGTTTGCAGAAACGTACAATGCCCTTAATTTGTTCTAGTGATTGGGTTGAGACCACTGATATATGGTTTGAATGTTTTGGTTTTGGCCAAATCAGCTTCTTCACTTTGTCTTTACAGCAGCTGAGGTGCACATGATTTACTGTAGAGTTTGGGTATAACTTGAAGACCAAAAGATTGATATCAAAAAGGATGGATGAGAGTCCCGTAAAAATTAATGTCAATACAAAACATCAAACTTTTCAGAGGAACAGATATAAATGTACTCATTACATGCCCCGACCAAAAGGTATCGTTCTCAGGCCTTACATATTAAATCCCAAATGATTTTCCTTTATGCGTAATCATGCACAACTGTCTCTTCTCATCCCATAAAACAGACTACCATCCTTTGTGTGTGTGCATGCGTGTATTCATTCCTTCTCAGAGGTGTTAAAAAAAAATGTTGCAACCTGTAATATATGGCAGCATAATTTATGAGAAAACTTTAAGAGCTCTCACATCAGCCACTTAATATGTATATTTAATTAACTGCCTCCAAGGATTTTTCACGAACGAAGGAAAGGTACAGAAGTCACTTTTTCCGTTCTCGTGCTGGTTTGTAAGAACGTAAAACATGCAGCTGACGATACAATCATAAAGACAGATACAATTCCAACATGGGGACAAAGGGAGCGCTGAATTTGTTCACCCCCTCATTAAAAAAAAAACCCTGCCTGGAAGCTGTGTCTGAGTCTGCGAGTAAAACAACACAAAAAGGTCATCAACAAAAACAGCAGTGAGCACGGGTATGTGCAGGAGTTATTACACCACACACCTCGAAGACAAACTACCCAAAGATATAATGAGTTTGTTTTTAGAACTGCGCGGTCTGAAGTCAAAAAGCTAAATCCCTCCTGCATGCTGCAACTCTGCATGGTCAACTTCATGCCAATCTGAGCTACCGGTCAGAACAGAGAGAGACGCATGAGAACAGAGACCATGTCGATATCGTGATCTTGCAGATTGCACTGTTAAATAATGAAGGTGTTAAAGTATTTATCCATCCGACAGTGTTTTTCTGTTTCCGTCTTTGTCTCGCTGTTCCTCCTGAATCCTTGCTCTTGCAACAAACTGCATGAAATGTTGGGCTTCCCATCCAAAGACGCCATATATTGTATAACTTTAGAATTTTAGGGGGGGAAAATCCATTAAAAGGAGAACAAATATCTAATATGAAGACTTCAAATGTTTTTGTTGCACTCTCTAGAAAGCTACTCTCTAGTAGCAGTTTTGGTGCTCCGAAAAACAGCTGCAAGCACACATATGATTAACTTTATGTCCACTGTACCGATATGCAAAGGCAAGCATCCATCTCATAACAGGAATGTATTTTTTAATGCAAATAAAATATTTGTTAGCTTATTTCATTGCTGAGGCTCTGACACTGTGGCATGCACACAGGATGATATCCGTCCGAGTGTAGACGGAGAAGAGACGTTCCCTTTATCTATCCAAATTAGCTCGTATATGCAGGAAAACCTGCTGAAAATAGGCAACAGACTCCTTAACCATCACCAGCAGACAAGTGTGCCTTTCTGTTTTTTTCCTGGTGTGTCACATTCAACATCACAGACAGACAGACAGATCACAGGGTTAGTAAACAGTGCAAAGCAGGCCCCCAGGAAGTGCAACGGACCTTGAAGCCAATTTGACATAGTGGTCAAACCATGTAACTACAACTTGCAGGCCCCTCAGGTGATGTCATGTGGCCCAAAAATAGCCTATTTTTTCCCCACAGACTTACACTGGGAATGAGATGTCTGTTAATCTTTGGATACATTATTTGAACGTCACAACTGCCACAAAATGAAATCAATTGAATTTGATCTGTTTGGTCCAATAACATTTTGAAAGCCCAGAGGGGCTGCATGATTCAATCATTTTATCCCCATTCAAGTTGGTGGAAGGCTAAACTAGAAATATGCGGCTAGACCAGTGAAACCTCTGGTGCGCTTGCTCTATGGGCACAATGATTCAAAATTTAACCTGGGAAGTCATATTTTTTGGCTTCATCATTGAGCAACTTTCATGAGGATGTATGAGGCCCCAGCTCCAACTCTGTATCCAGTTCTCTTTATGCATCCATGGCAGAAAGCAACTGCCAGCTAAAATGTTACAGTGGTTACTTCTTATTTTATATCTGTTACTTACTCAGTCTCTCTTCCAAATTAGGTTCTTACGAATTTTGAAAAATGTTTGAGCGCTGCTTGGACAGAGACAGATGAAGTTTGCGGCTGACATGTCAAGAGTCAGAGAAGTTACAGACAGAGGTGAGCGTCGTGACTCAGCATGCCTGCCAGGGTGTCATGTTGCCATCACTGCTGATCAGAGATGGAGTCAATAAATACGACTGCAGAGTCATTTGTCTGAGAAATGATTGCTGATTGTAACCTTTCCTACTGAGGACAAAGCCAGATGTTATGTGGGTTTTGTCCAACGAGAAAGGGCACACCTCAAGTTAGAATCGCTCTCTGGAGGAGACAAGAGATCAGACACTTAGAGCACTGTGACCAGTTTTCAAGAGTAGTGTGTTCTGTCCTGCTTAATAAAAGAATCTTGAGAATCTTAAATCTTGAGGCTACTTTAATTAAATGTTGGTCAAATTGTGTGCATAGCTGAAATAGTGTTAAGAGTATATGGCTGTCAACTCAAAGTTTTTCTTGAACTGGCAGTGATTTAAGCAAAGCGTTGTACTTGATCCCATTTCAGGGTCAACCATAGACCTTTTTATGGGCTCCCCCTTGGCCTTGGGCCGGGGTCATCTGTACCCTTTGACCCCACGACGGCGAGCCTGCTGTACGCTACACAGTCCTGTGTGGTATTGATGGTTTGAAATAGAGGCTCATGATATAAAAAAAACAGCTGCAAGAAATTAATTAGGTGCTAGTGAGTGACACACACACACACACACACACACAAACACACAAACACACACGCTTACAGTCACTGAGATAAGCATCAATGCTAGGCTGTGTAGAAGAGCAGCAATCTGTCCATTCAGACTGATGTTACAGTTACATAAGGAGCTGACCTCTGTATGGTCGCTTCACACTTTCACTGCATCCACTATTTATGTTACCTCTTCCTTGTTTGTTCATATTTTATTGAGAGGGTGTGAAATGATTTTTTTATTTTTTTATTTTTTTTTTAAGAATAATTCTGCAAACAAAAAATCCAAATAAGAGACAGACTGTGCATCAGAACGTGGAAAATGTTTCAGTGGCATTTCACTTACCACCAATTATATACCATTTCAATAGTGTGACTCCCCACATAATGGATGGGTGCTATTTCGACAACATGCCATGCTGTGTTACAGAAAACTGACACCAGCTGCAATAGTAGTAGCCCTGATTCAGTCAGTTCAGGATCCAGTGACTTTATAAAGTTAGTAAGACACAATCACACAACATAAAAAGAGTGAGCCAAGAAGCTGCACAAACGAAGTAGCCTGAATGTAAGTTGTGATTACAAAAGGCAACCCCAATGTTGGTGCTCAAACTAAAGAACTTCTTGCCGTTGTTCATTATGAAACACTCTCAAGCATCGCAGTAACATCACACAAGTAAGTGCTAGACTGCTGGTATCACGTCAACTCCTCAAGCCCACACAAGACTGCATCCTAATGTATTATAGATTCTCTCTCTAACATTCATCCACTGCGGGCAGTTTGGACTGTAACGTGTGGACAACCGCTGAGATATGTACTGGAACATTACATACATGTCAGGATACGTCTTGCATCTGCAGCAGCAGGGTATCACGTCATGTTTGCAACACCAAACAGCACTATCATTGGGCCTATCAAGTCATTCAAAGTTGAAAAAAGTGAAGTCATTCCAGCATTCAACCTCTAAAACATGCTCACTAAATGCAGTTTCTTTTTTAATCATCACAGGTTCTCTGCTACTTTTCTCATTAGAATTAGACAAACAGAAAAGAGAGATGCTCACATAGTGTGTTGGGTTAAAAGAGATGATAAAAACATCTAGGAGACACAGACACACGAAGCAAGACAGAAAGTTGTACCTACTGCCGGCTGTATGTGAAGGAAGAGATCAGCGCTGGTGTTCCTGTCTGTCCTGTCCTACACTCTGACTGAGGCTGAGTGCATCTAAAAGGGCGGGAGGAGGCAGCGCTTCATGAGAGCGAGAGACTGGACTCCATGTAGGAGAGAGAAAGTGATGGTGGGAGTGTACAGTGAGAGAGATAAAGGCAGAGAGAGATCCCTCCCAATGAAAGTGAGGGAGTTAAACACACACTGTGAGGGCATAAACGTAATTTCTAGGAGACAGAGTTGGACAGATTTAGATACCCTGCTGTGAGCATGTGTGTGTGTGTGTGAGAGAGATACAGACAGAGAAAGACAGATCACACCATGGACACGTGTATATGTAACAAAAAAAAAAAGAGTAAATTGTGTGTGTGGGGGGGACGTAAGAGTTTTTCAGGTGACGCTTTCATCTTTGAAACAGCTGAGCTGGATGTTTGCCGCCTCACACAGCCAGACTACAGCTCACCAGCTGAGTTTTCATCATGGATTTCAACCTTGTCTGAGAAGTACTGACTAAAAGGCAAATGTTCACTCACACCCACGCACTTATTTAGAAATCTGACAATGAATATGAAGCATTTCTTTCACAAACTGGTGTGAAATGATCAATAACAGCCAAGCAAATGGTGCTTTTACTCAGTCGACTGTCAAAACCGTTCAAGTTGATGTCTCAGTGATGTCTCTCTTGTACAGGCCACTTGAAACAATGCTTTTCTTAAACTTGCCCTTCACCGAACACAATACAACAGCAAACAGTCAGAACAAAGGGATGACTGGGTATATGAAGGGACAGAAATCCCAAATCAGATTTGAATCAACAGCATTGCGAGCACATGTCGGTCGACTCAGCCTGCTGAGTCACCAGGATAATCAACTTTTCTGCGTCTACGTTTGGGACTGTGTGGACACGCACAGTGAGTTACAGCGAGTAACTCAATCAAAAATTAGCCTTCCTGTATGCATTCACATGCGAATGGCATGCACCTGCGTATCTGCATGTACCATATGTGTGCATATCTGTGTGTGTGCTTATTGTACAAAAATTAATAGCATGCATCTGTATGCATGGGTGGATGCATATGCACAGGTTAGAGAACATGTGTCTTTGTGCTTGTGTGTGCCATAATCTGTGTGAATCAATGCAGAAAACATCTGTCTCATCATATAATTTGGGTCACAGTCAGGTTTCACGACTATCTTTGGTTAAAACAAGAATGAGACGCGCATAATCATTATAATGTTTCAGAAAGTAATGTTTTGTGAATGTTTCGTCTTGAAACTGATTAATGTATAAGGGGGAAAGAACGACCTCTGAATTCTTGACCGGTTAAAAAAGAGAGTTTGTGCAGTGTAACCAAGTTACCTGCTAAGGTTCAGCTGTTTCCATCTAAAAACAATAAATAAAAAATATGAATAAACGGTGAGAAAGATGAGGTTATCAGAGGATAAATGTGACTCCACATGACGTGTTCTTTTGCCCTCATCATCTTACCTCATTGTAGCTTGTCTCTCCTTTCACATTACTCTCTTTCCTTCTCTATTTTCCATAGCTGTTAATTGTTTATCTATCCTTCTGTTCTGTCTCTCACCTCTGTATTTGCCACCCTGTCACTCTGTTTTAAATCAAACAGTGACTCCGCCACCTGCTCATTCTTTTTCCATGACATAAAACCCACAACTTCTGTTTAACACTATCCTCCCTCTGCATCTCTCTACGTCCTCTCCCATGTCCTTAGCCTCTCCGATCACATTTATTCTCTCTGTCACCTTGTGTAATATCACTGTATTTCTCCTGCGCTTTCTTTCCTCACCTCTGCTAACCTCCATCATCCATTTTTTCTTCTCTCTCCCTCCATAGATTCTCCAACCCCTCCCCGTCTCCTCATCCATCCCTCCATCCCAGACCAGGGCACAGATGGGACATCCTGATATAGCGTGCAGTGTTGCAGGGCCGTCGGGATTAGAGACACAACATATACAGCCTCAATCCTCCAAATCTCTCAAAATAAGATATCTTTTGCTGCGTGACGTATCAAGTGCACAACGTAACTTTTGTGTATCATAAGTGAGCGTATGAGTCTGCTTCCTGTGCCCGTCCATGAGTGTGTGTCCTGTGGCGGCGTAGATGGAGGAAGTACATGTGTGTAGTCTTTGTCCGTATGTGTATGTGTGTGGTTGAGTGTGTGTCCAGGAAAGTGACAGTTTACAAAGTTACATAATATTCTTCTAAGAGGAGATTCAGATACCGCCTCTGGTGATCACACGCGCACATGCACATACACAGACAGGGCACAGATGAGTGCTCACACATATGCACCAGGAACACACATTCATCAATCATTTGAAGCACACACGCAAGCGCGCACACACACATCGACACGCTGGAGGCTGGGGGTTATTTAAAAACGAGGGGAGTTTGAGCGGAATAAGGGGATTTGGGGTGAAGAAAAAAAAAGCTCTCCCATAATTAGCTAAGGATGAGGGGGTGGGGGCAGAAGGGGCCAGAACTCACTTCATCATTTATGAGGCATTTGTCTCACAAGCTATTAATGCAGCCCGTGACGTGAAATCTTGCTCCTGGGTGAGGGGAACATTTCAGCCTTGTGCACATTGTCTCAAATACCTGACTCTACCAAGAGGAGGAGGCTTCTGTTTGCATTTGAATTATAAAGTCCCCAAAACGTATTTTTCCAGGACTGGAAATTTGGGTCTCCATCTGTGTCTGCTTCAACAGAAAAACAAGGATGAGAGGAAAAGAGGGGGAGGACAGAAGAGAAAAGAAATGAAAGGGTGAATAAGCAGCCCCACAGCAGCCAGCTGTTCCTCTTCTGTCTGAAACATCTGTCACAGAAGGAAAAAACACAGAGAGAGAGAGACAGAGAGAAAGTGAAGATGGGAAAGAAAATACAGATGTGATGAAGAGAAACAAAGGAGAGGGCAACTGAGGGTGAAGACAGAGAGAAAGAAAAAATACTGTATGAACCATTGTAAAGTTTGACAAAAAATGTCTCTACAGTTTAAACAATATGTTTTTGTGAATGCTGTAAGTGTCTGGTCCAACATGTGTGTTTTCACTGGCATTATGACAAGACTTAAAATTTACAGCCATGCTAGCAGCTCTGTAAGACTGCACTGCACTTTGAGCTAAATGCTAAAACTAGCATGCTAAAATGCTAGCACTGACAATGCTAACAAGCTGATGTTTTATGCTGTTAACCATATTTACCATCTTGTCTTAGCATTTGCTAACTAGTGCATAACAGAAAGTAGAGCTGAGGCTAATGGGGATGTCATTAGTTTTGCAGAACTGGACAAATTTAAAGTTTGACTCGATGATCGCCAAACCGTTTACACTTCATACAAAGGGTTACATGACTGTCTTTACAAAAGTCATGGCAATCCATCCAATAGTTGTAGACATGAAGCAGTCTAGACTAGTGGTTCCCAACTGGTCCAGCCACGGTGTCCAGATTTCTCCTTAGTTGTTAGTTCAAGGTCCACAGTTTAACATATTCAGCGTCATACTTGTCCTCAAGCTAGTTTGCCATCTACGTCAAGTAACTGTCCATAAATCATTCATTCTACACCAGGGAATGACACTTCTAAATAAAAGCCACTTGCAGTCCATTCAGAATGGACCCGCGACCCACTTTTGGACTGCGACCCACCAGTTTGGAACCACTTGTCTAAGCATTTCACTCAAAATGACAAATTTTGACCTGCTGGTGGCACTATATGAGAACTCATCTGCAGGTGACCATAAATGTCTGTACAAAATTTGATGGCAATCCATCTGATAGTTGTTGAGATGGTCAGTCTGGGGTTTGGTTTAGAGGGTTAGAGACAGACCAACACTACTAGCATGGATAAAACGCGGTGTAAAACCTTATCCAAGTCCACAATAAGATTTTGTTTGACACATACTGTTGTGTTAAGTATTTCGATGCTGCTTCAGCAACACAGAGCCAACGCCTTCAAACCTGGACAAACTGATGTGGTCATTTTGAAAGCTGCCAATGTGACAGACACACAAAAAAATGCAATTAACATCAAAACCAAGCCATTTTCTGTAAGGTTGAGACGGGATCAGCATCAGTTCAACATGTTTAACAAACTTGTAACTTCACTTTTAATCGTTGAATTAAATTTACCAGTCAGTGCCCCTTTCTACTTAGAGATTTGCATCAAAATGAAACTAAGTTTTAAAAGGAATCCATTAGTACAGTGGAAAAAAACTCCAAAAAAGACTTTAAAGTATTTTAATAAGGCAGTACATTTAAATGATTTTATTTCATCAAGACTTTCGAAAGACCTGCAGATACTCTCTCCTGCTGGCAGTGGGTCTTGGTTTTGAATAAAAGCTAATTTGATTGAGCTCAATTCAAAAGACTCTCATGAGACGACGATTTTGCCCTGAAATAATGGACACCAAGCAAGCTAAATCAAAAAGTAGAAGCAGCTGAAAATAATTTTCATAATTTCCAAGTTATTGAGCCGTGAGATGAAAAGAAAATACTGCAGCTAGAACATGTCCAGAGGGGCACTGAGTGGACTGAATTCATGGCAAGAATGAAGGGAGCAAGAATAACTGAGAGAGGAGAAGACGGAGAGAACAACATGCGAGGTGATGAACGTGAGAAGGCAGAGGTGTCCGGTCTGTAGGTTATAGTGAGCAAGAAAAAGAGAACACCAAAGAGAGAGACAGAGAGGCTTGTTCTCATGGGTGGTTGAATCTTTGCTTAGTTTTGCTGGAGGCTTCAGAGCCTGACAGACGAGCGAAGAACAGCATTCACTGACATCACTAAGTGGCCACATCCAGCTTTCATAAGACCCTTCACGCTCAAAGCACCCACACACACACACACACACACACACTGAAAGGTGTAAATGTACATACACAGATGTTTCATCACATACAGATGACCATATTACTGTTTAGGAAGCATGATAATGAAGGTCCTCTAATCATAACCGAGTCGCCATTTTAACCCCTAAACGTACCCTTGACCACTAACTACGCTATGGAGAAATGTTTTTATGTGTGTGTGTGTCCATTTTGTTTGTTTCTTGTGAAGGCAAAACATGATCTCATCCTTGCTTGTCATATTTTGAAGCCTGGGCAGAAGCCTTCAGCGTTGTATCTTGATGCGGAAGGGGTCGGCAGATCTTGATGCAGAAGGGGTCGGCAGATCTTGCCACAGAGGGGGTCGGTAGATCTTGATGCAGAAGGGGTCGGCAGATCTTGCCGCAGAGGGGGTCGGTAGATCTTGATGCAGAAGGGGTCGGCAGATCTTGATGCAGAAGGGGTCGGCAGATCTTGATGCAGAAGGGGTTGGCAGATCTTGCCACAGCAGGGGTCGGCGCTTGCCACAGAGGAGGTCGGCAGATCTTGCCACAGAGAGGGTCGGCAGATCTTGCCACAGAAGGGGTCGGCAGATCTTGATGCAGAAGGGGTCAGCAGATCTTGACACAGAAGGGGGTTGGTAGATCTTGATGTGGAAGGGGTTGACAGATCTTGCCACAGAGGGGGTCCGCAGTAAGTCACGGTGGGTGTTGGCAGCAAAACTTCATGTTTAGAGTCACTGCTAGCCCGTGGCATAAAGGTGCCATCATAAAGGTTTCTGCCCTTTCAAAGTCCTGTGCTTGTTTGTTACATCCACTTCCCTTCCCATTCTAAGTGGACTTTCATTCTCTTAATAATATATCTGTTACTCTGAATGTTTAGTGAGATGGATGGTTTTACAGTGGACTTGGTTGAAAACCCAGTGCATCTCATACACACGCAAAAGGGTGCCCACAGTATCATCACTTACATAGGCCTAATCATAATTTCTAAAAAAGACCCGAATCATATGTCATTTCGTTCATGCATTAAAGCCCTTGAAAATAATAGAATAATGTAACAGGTGTGACTGAACCAAAATGCAGCACTCATTGACAGTTGGTAATGACCTTTATTTATGCACAGAATAAACAGAAACTTGAGCTGACCAAGATATTCAGGTAACAGTTCGTTCTTTGGGCTCAGAGCCCACACACAGTCTCTGGGTTCAGGGAAAGAGGGGCTCACAGATGGAGTGGATGAGAAGGGGAGGGGTCCGGAATCCGAGGAGCAGTCCAGCAAGCAGCAGAAGGCAGGGAAGTAGAGACCAGGCGATGGATCAAGGAGCCGAAAGGAGGACACACACACTAGGGCTGCCACGATTAGTCGACTAATCGATGACTAATCGACTATTAAAATAATCGGTGACTATTTTAGTAGTCGACTAATCGGTTTGAGTCATTTTTCATAGAAAAGTACTATAAAAGTACCCCAAAATACTCTTACTGCAGCTTCTTACGTTCAGATATTGGCAGCTTTACACACTCTCCCGTGACAGTGAACTAAAACCCTTTGGCGTGAGTATGAAACAAGACATTAGATGACGTAATTTTGGGGTTTGGGCGAGACAGACCGACATTTTTCAACATTTTAACACATTTTTCGATGAAATGATTAGTCAACTAATTGAAGAAATAATCGACAGATTAGTCGACCATGAAAATAATCGTTAGTGGCAACCCTAACACACACACAAGGCAGCGTGTGGCGTGTCACAGCAGGCAACTGACAAGCAGGTGGGAACACTCAGGCTGAAATGTCGTGGCAGCAAAACACCACACAGCCACAAGCAGATGGAAACCAGAGACGCAGAGGCAGAACTCATGGGCGGGGACAGAAGGCTGGTGAGTTAACCGGGAAAGAGATGACATAGACAGGTCAGAGGCAGGCAGGGTCAGAAAGAGGAGATCAGGCAGGTAAGAAGCGCTGGAAAGTCTTGCATGAGGTTGAAGAACCTGGCAATGAGGGAAAGGCAGCAGCTGCTTATATGCAGGGAGTGCTGATGAGGAGCAGCTGCATGCACAGGTGAGTGGAGTTGTCTTGATCAGGGGGGCGTGGCTGGTGGCTGGCAGGTAGAGTGGAAAAACACAGGGAGAGCAGGGGAGCAGAATGCAGGCTGTGACAAACAATACTGATCAAGAGCAATTTTATTTGGGTCCTCTTTCATTCAAGCAGCACATTTTGTGTGATTGCTTGCAAGAGAGGAAGAGCACCGATCACTTTTATGTTGCAGCTAGCAGCTTTATATACGGCTGGATAGTTTAATATGTAAATATATCTCATCATTTATTAGTTAATTATATTTTGTATTATTAATCTAAGTTTTCAAAGTAAATGTAGTGGAGTAAAAAGTACAGTGTGTCCCTCTGAGATGTATAGGAGTAGAAATATAATGTAGCATAAAATAGAAATGCTGAAGTACAAGCGCCTCAAAATTCTCTTAAAATTTAATCATCGCAGTTTCAGAGTATTCTTACACATTGCAATGAATAAATAATCAGGAAGATACATTCTTATAAAAGGTTTTAAAGGTAAATAAGATGCCAGAGTGCATAAAAAAGCATAAAAAATAGAGCTTGTTCATAAAAAAGGGAGGTTGGGACTAAGCCTTCAAATCAAGTCTTCAAATGCTAGAAACGGCACTCATTCACCGAAGTAAAAGTAGCAGTACCACATGTTTTCACAGGTCACTCACATGGGCGCAGGATAAGATAAATTACACAAGCACACGCTCATATTACACGT
This sequence comes from Epinephelus moara, assembly GCF_006386435.1. NCBI lineage: Eukaryota > Metazoa > Chordata > Actinopteri > Perciformes > Serranidae > Epinephelus > Epinephelus moara. The sequence continues at coordinate 17,286,005 of NC_065507.1, read as the reverse complement.
TTTATATTTTATGCATGCAAAGCAATAGAGGAAACTGAAAATGATTCCTTTTTTCCCACATGCAGTATTACATAATATTTTAGGTGTATGGACTGGTTTATCAGGGATGTCTCTGGGGTTTGTATCAAGCCACATCGAATCTTAATGCAATATAAGTGAAATATGCTGTGTGAGAGAGAGATTACCCTAATCCTCTTATAGGAAGAAAACAAAAAACCTGACAATGCAACTGTGATTATACTGTACTCCAAAGGTATCCCAGGAAATGAACAAACTGCAGCATTTCAAATTTAAAGTCTAAGCATTGTGATTAAATGTACTCAAGATTACTCACACAATACACTTTTATGTAATGAGGTTACAGGTTGGATGGGTTCATGGCAAATAAATAAATGTCAGTGCTAAAATTATACTGTAAATGAAAATCTCATTTTAAACTTTTTGATCTTATCTGACCTTTTGATTAAAGCTGGGCAAAGAAATCACATTTAGTCAATTTTTTCTGTTTCTCTCTGAACAAACTGGTTAATAAAATCAAACCCGACTCTAACAAATCAGTATAATGTATAATAATGAAATGTATACACCGACATTTATAATATCCTCCAAATATGAATTCACTTGGTTTTAATAAACCATCTCTCAGAATAATCCCGTCATAAAGGAACAGAACAATTTCTGAGATGAAGTGTGGGTTGACAATTGACTCATTTACGTAACAAAAGTACATTTGTGTCCAAACATATACATGTCTGACGTGAGTATGCCTCTAATCTGTCATGCCATTCATGCTGAATGAATAAGGCATTATTACAGCTTAAACTATGCGTGCCACGAGTGACTCATCTGCCTGTATGCTTCATGTGTTCAGCAGAATCATAACCTCTGCTTATCACTACAGGTTATCTCAACCCCCCCATGCTGAAATAATAAAGGAACAGGAAGTGTAAAGATGCTCTCACATTTTCCACATAAAGACACCTTATGCATAGATAGTTATGCATAGATCCATCCACCTCAGATAACTCCTGCACTTGGACTGTAAAATTACCCAGACACTACATCTTTAAGGTGGTCCACAATTTTGTCAAACATGCAAAATAAGCCAATGTCAAGGCAGATAAATATCTATTTAAAGTAATATGTGGGCATTCATTCATTCATTTTCCATAACCGCTTATCCTTTTAGGGGTCGTGGGTGCGCTGGAGCCTGTCCCAGCTGTCACTGGGTGAGAGGCAGAGTACACCCTGGACGGGTCACCAGACTATCACAGGGCTGACACATAGAGACAGACAACCATCCACACTCACGTTCACACCTATGGAAAAATTTAGAGTCACCAATTAACCTGCATGTCTCTGGACTGTGGGAGGAAATTGGAGCACCTGGAGAAAACCCACGCTGACAAGGGGACAACATGCAAACTCTGCACAGAAGTGCTCCCCTGCCCCGGGGTTCAAACCAGGAATCTTTTGAGGCAACAATGCTAATCACTGCAGCAACTTGCTGCTCCCCCTTCTGATATCAAAACTACTTAGCACCCCAGTAATAAAAGAGAAGCAGACACAGGGGGACAAGAAGCTGTGGAAGGAGGTCATAAAATAAGTTGGAGATTGGAATGTTGTGCTACAGGTAAATGGCAAGGTAAGATACGGTAAGGTAAAGTAAAGTAAGGTAACATAACTTAACGTAACATAATGTAACGTAACGTAACATACAGTATGGTAAGATAAGGTATGGTGTGGTATGGTATGGTATGGTAAGGTAAGGTATGGTAAGAAAATAAGATAAGATAAGATAGGATAAGATAAGATAAGATGGTTGACTTTATTGTCAGGCATCTACATGGAGTACAGTACAGTACAGTTCCTCTGTGTACTGTACTGTACAGTACACAGAGGAACAAAACTGTACAATATTAATTTGAGAGTAAAGTAAATATTCAGACTACATGCAAACATCTAGATAAAAAACTAGAGACCATCTTGTGATGGAATCACACCAGCAGTGATACAGTGTGCAGGATTTAGTGGCATCTAACGGTGAGGTTGCAGAACTGAAACTTCTCCTGTGTGCCAAGTGTGTAGGAAAACTACAGTTTTGGGTTACCGTGAAACAACATGAACAACAGCTCAATCTAAGCTACTGAAAACACAAGGAATCTTATTTTCAGATATACCATTTCTGCCCCTAAATCCTTTACACAGGATCTTTAAACCGAATGTCGTCCAGGGGTATAAAGTGGTAAAGTACTTCCTAGCCCTCTACCTTTGCTCGGACCACATCCAACTCAGCCTTCATTGTGATCTCAACTACATACCTGGCAAGTTTTGTGACTGCAATGTAATCAAAAGTCTGTCCACAGACAAATGTGCAGACATGTAAACACTTGGTCTGTGATAGTACCCACTACAGTAGGTGGGTCCAGGACCACATTGATGTGGTGACACACACACAAGGTGAAAACAATACCAGCCCACTTGTGTGGATGGTAACAAGGTACAAACATAGACATCCCTATTCTAGATCAACACCTCGATCTGATTAATCAAAAGTTTGCGCGACCCAGCTATTCCAGCTGCTCCTGGACTCCAGTTGTTTTTAATGGGCCTGAACTTCAGACTTCCTGACTTCAGCATCATTCTGCTGATATCAGTACTGTTTGTGTTACAAAAAGATAAGTATATTCAAGCAGCATGTCCTGAGCTTGTAGGTGTAAGTATACTCAGAGACACTCAGAGAGTATTGTAGCATTTGTATTGTATTGATCTTGTGTTAGCTAAAATAAGCTGAATCAGTGAAACTTCTGATTTGTAAGTCACCTGTCACTTGCCAAAAAAAATTACATTAAATTAAAAATTAAATTAAATTAAATTAAAAATGACTACTTATGAATTAAGGGTAAAACTTTGGTATTCCCTTCATTAAAGATATGACAGATTTCTATACAGTTGTTACTGATGTCTGGAAACATAATGGAATAAAATAAGAGAAAAATTATACATTTGATCACAAAATAAAAAAAGTAAAAATAAAAATAAACTTCATGAAGAACATGGTTTTGCTCTAAAATCCTGCAATACTGTGTGTCAGCTTAACTGTGGCTCCAGTGTAATTCTAATTTCATATAAATATAAGAAAACCTAGTGTATCTGTTGTATTTTTCTAACACATACACACTTTTTGGTTTTACTGAAAGGAAGAGCTGCTCATGATGGATCGGATCTGCTGTCTGTGACACAGAGACGACCCCCAGCAGTACCTGATAAACTCTTAAACAGATGGTAATCTGACCTAACTCTCTATCACACACACTTTGATGGACACAAGTTAATTAAGACCAATTTAGCATTCAGTCCCAGAAAAAAGGAGGCTTGGGATAGAAAGAAGGAGAACCCGGTCACTGACACAAGGTCAGCCACTGGTCCCTGTGTCTCGCTCAAGTACATTTCATCAGTGACTGAAATAAGATTACCATCAATGTGATCACTGACATGACATACAAAAATATTAAATGTTTTCATAAAGCACTCGGAGATATATGAATATTCCTCCCAAGGTCTTGGACTTTAAAATGCAGTTTAATGCCGATATGCTGACTGTACTGCTGCTGCATGAAAACATACCTTAATTATCCGACCCACAATGCATTTCAGTGACCCTTGAGCCTTTCAGCTGCACAAAAAAAAACATATTGTTTCAATTTACTGCGAAACAAAGTTTTGAAGGTGCATGGCTTCTTCAGTGAGAGCACTGAGGCGTCGACTGCAGAGCACGCAGAGACAGTTAGCATTGGGTGATTAAGGACCACACATTGAGCACACCTGATTAACTATCTGAGAACAGATGGCTATCAGATGAGGCTTTCCATCAAACTCCTTCAGCTGGACAGGGTTCACGTCTGGAGTAGACAGCCTCGGTGACAGCATTCAGGGAATTAAAGGGGAATGCTGCTCAATCTAGAGACTTAAAATAGGAGCTGATTTCTGTGCAGGAACATTATACACAGAGACATAATAGCACCTATAATTCACAAATTGCATGTGGAAAACTTTTGAGAAGACTGAAGCATCTTTTGCTGTCACATAAGTGTGTTATTGCACAGAGGGTTAGCTGATTTAGTACCTTTGTGCAGATGGTTATCATAGGAGATTTCTCATCACATCTGCTCAGCTGGACAGAGTACACTGTAGGAAACAGGTATTGTATCTGCACACCAGGACTGCAGCATGTGTCGTGCTGTAAGACATCTTTTAGGTTCCTTTCTGTTATTTAACATTAATCCTGATGTAGTGTCATAAAAGGTTTGACATATGAAAGCTCAAGCTGTTAGTCTGCAAAAATGGGCAACCAACAGATAGCGTAATTTCACACTTTTAGGCTTTAGACTTAGAGAGCCTTTAAACATACAATGTGTAATTTTCTGCCACTAGGGGTGAGGGATCAGTCAAAACAGTAACAAAAGATGAAGCAAGGCTGTCACTGTAGTCTGCTCTCCCAGTTAGGATTCCTTTAGTGTTTATCATTTAGGAGGTATTTATGGGGAGCTGAATTATCCACAGGGGTCCCCTCCTCTCCAAAACAGAGGGGCCAGCTGATTAAAGCAGTTTCATTTCAAAATCAGTGTTTCTCAGACACTATTTGGCTCATCGCAGAGGGGCTGCTGGCCCAGCACTTGCTAATCCAGGCTCCCTTTGTTCTCTAATAAGTTAAGATCTAGATGTTCAGGAGGTTTTTACCAAGAGCCGAATTATCTGCAAAGGTCTCTCCCTCTCCAAAACAAATGGACCTGGTGATTTAAACCACTAAAAATGCTGAATAAAGCAGTTTCATGTTAAAAATCTGTGTTTCTCCAATGCTGTTTGGCATGGCAGTGACCTTCCTGATGTGTGATGACTGAAATCCTTCATCAGGTTAAGATAAAAACAACCAAGATTGATAAAATTTATCGTAAAAATGTGGCTGAAAACTGTATGAAAAGTAAATTTATGACGACGATTTTGCAAAGAGGATATGACACCACTGACAGGCGACGGCAACCAAATGACACAGACTGTGTCCTTGATTAAAATTACAGATTTCTCTGGGTTTGAACATTATTGGAAACATTATTTAGGATAATGTAAGTACATAGCTCAACAAATACATATACCATTCATCTCGTTGTTTTAGACATTTTAATCTTTTAATCATGTTATATCTTTAAGCAGGCAGCTCATTGGCGAGCTGACTGACAAGCGGGAACTCAGATGTGATCGAATTGTCATCAGCAATCTAATAATCTACAGTAGAATACTGTCATATTAAATTATGCAGAAGTAGTAGCACAGTATAAGCTCAGTCTCAATAACACCAGTTAGTGTTTGGCTTCAACTTGAAACCGCCCTCAATTCAGTTGGACCAGAATACAAACGCACTTACAAGAAATATCTTATTTCCATTAGGTGATATGGTCAGATTGGTTAGTGTTATTTGTGTCTGTCAGTGAACATACTCAGAGTATTTGTGCCATTAAAATTATATGATACTGCATTTTCTATGTTTTATGTCAGACATAAATATTCTCAAAAACTTTGCTTATCTAATATCTCTAATATCTCATAGCTGTAATAAACCATTTCCCTCACTAAGCCATTACCCATGTTGTTTCTTCTGCCAAGATAAAAAAAAAAAACATTCTCAGGCAATAAAGTGATTCAGTGCAGTAAAAGCAGGGATTTAACTGTGCATGCACTTGAAAGCTACAGTGGAGTAATTACTTTCAAAACGTATCCATAGGCTGCATCACTCTACACCTCGCAAAGGGACCTCGGCTGTAACATAAAGCTGTTCCCTCAGGCTAGTTAAAGCTCAACATCATAGGTCAGAGGAGACAGAGAGAGAAAAAAGAGGCAGAAAATGGGACACGAGTGTTTTGCCACGATACAGAGCAAGAGAGTCGATGAGACTGCTACATTAGCTGTGATTGGAGGAAACAAACACACCAGCAAACACACAACAGAAGAATCGCTTTATCTGGTTTGTAGTGTAGTTTTCTTTGCAGATAACGGGAACAATTACAATTTCTTACATTATATTAGTGGTGTACAACATGAAAAAATGTGTATAATGCATGCTTTAAAAAACTGAAAACCCTTTATTACTGTTGTGTTACTTCTTTAATTGCAAACTGTTTTGACACTAGCAGACAAATCTTTAAAATATTATGAATATATGCAGTGAGCAACAGAAGCGAGGAAAATAGGAGCCGCTTGACCTCTTTGTAAAACTTTAAAATGTTAAGAAGTTAAAATGCAAACTGTAACCAATGGATGCAAGTTGTTAAAATGACAGGCGGACTGCGAAGAAGCAGCTTCACAGTGACTCAGTTGTCCAAATAAAGCACGAGTCCTTGCTTTCGTGTCTTATTTTGAAAAGCAACATTGCAGTCTGTCATCTCTGCATGTATATCCTCAACGTAATTGTGTTACAAATGCACAAAAACTTTTCTTATGCTCCTGTGACTCAATACGTGCAGCTATGTTTCACTACCGAGTCATTATGTTTGCACTCTCTTGCTGATAAAAATAGACGCTGCAGCATCTACATTGTGTCTTGTCTCGTATCAGATTTATCTGACATGAATTATTTCATGATTATTGTGAGACTGTGGACTCTAAATACTTTGTCACAAAGCAGTAAATATCAGCAAATATGTCACAAATCTCAGAAAGTCAAAGCAGAAAAATGCAAAAGAAATTAAAACACACAGGTAAAATTAAAGACCATAACAACTCATTAGCTCTACTGTCCTTTACTGAGCTTGGTTAGGTGGTTTACTTACAGTATAACAGAAAACAATAATGTTACACTGCCCTAGTACAGTAATCCAGCACGTTGCTCCTCCTTAGCAAAAACAAAAAATCAAAAAGAAGAATTTGGATTTTATTGCTTAGATGTAAATGTATTTCCATTTCCTTACCTGTGCTGCCATCAGCGATAACTCCATTATCCCTGGATCGATGGTTGCCAGCTTGAGTGTGTAAAAGTAAAACTACAGACAGCAACAAAAATAAATAAAAAAATTCAAAAAGCAAAAGAAAGACTACGAGGAAGGTCTCTGAAACTGCTCTGCTGTGCTTCGCTAGATGAGTGTGGTCGTGGATGTGCTACATAATGACACAATGAGCGCTTTTCATGCTTCATGGAAGAGTTTATTCACTCAGCACTTCCCTCTCTCCTTCTGTATGGTTGTGTATGTTGCGAGGAGGAAGGGGGGGCAGGGGTAAACTTGTGCTGGAAGCATGCTAGGCAAACCCTGCAGAATTATTGATGGTGGTGTGCCTTTTGCATGTAAGCTCTTTTGGCACCCAGTACACAGCCGCTTACTTTTCAATGAACTTTGTAATCTCTGAATTATTTAACTCCATCTGAAAATTGACATTAAAGTTAACTTTGTGTTTTCCTCCGTCTTTGACTCTCTTGCATCCAGCTGAAGCTCATAAAGGGTTTAGAAGTTAAAACTAATGGCTTTATTATGATTAATAAATCATCCTCTAATGTCTCATATCTTTTATTTATAACTGCAGACTTAAAAGCTTATTAGAGAGAAAGAGTCATGAGGAAACTCAGCTTCTTATATTGTAGCAATGCAAAATGTGATCTTATTAGTGTCTTAAACAAAGCACTGATAATTAATTCAATCACTTTTAGTAAAGCCATTAGTTACAATGCATCAACAATCTGTAAAATATGTCTCATTAGAAAGTGGTACAGAGAAAGATTTGCAGTATGTAGCCTTTGACTATTTGGCAATTTTATGTTAATATTATACATTTCAGTTAGTTTGACTGTATTTAATGGATTTAGAATTTACAATCTGTTTTCCCAGTAGCAAATGTCAGCAAACACATCTTGTCAAGGAGCAACCTAACCTCATTATCCATCTGGCTCTTTGTATGAATTTGTAGGCTACATGGTGGGTGAGGGGCACTTCATGATACATATGTGTTAACCATAGTGTCAAGTAAGCAGCTGTATTAAAATCCATCCATCTGTTTTATCCACATAATTAAAGAGGACTGCAAAGTTATCATCAAAGAAAGTGTCAGTGCCTTCAGAAATGACCCAAAAATGATATCAGAATTGTATAAACATTGGTTGAGATAAGGGAACTAAACGCCGCTTGATAGAGGTTAGAGGAAAACAAACTTTCTCCACGATCAAACCCTCAAACCTAACTACGATATCTCAGGCCAAGTTTCCATCCACTACTGTTATGCCACTATTAGGATCTAAGTGCACTGGTGGCACAAGTCATCCGCAAAAAAGATGATGCAATTAAAAAAGCGGCAATCATCATATGAACCATTGAATGTGCAATTTTGTTCGCTATCATATGAACCATTGTACGAGGATTTGTTGAATAGTTACAGTCCAACCACGTTTTCAATCAAATGACAATTTTTTTCCTTGATGTGAAACCCTGTAACAGTTTTAAAGTTCAACAAGGTACCAGCATCATTTTGTGGATTATACTCCAGGTACTTTATGTATAACAGAGAGTGTCGAATGTGAAATGCCATTGATGTATATTGTTCTATATACTGAGTATGGAACACGCACTGAGGCAATTGTGAATTGCTGCATTTTACCGTCTTTACTGGCCTACATATATAGGACATTGTTTGATGTTGGATTCAGTAGAGAGTTGAAATTGCAGATGAAAGTGACTTCTTTGCTCCCTAAAGTGTGGTTCATTGTTATTTAGATTTATCCTGATACAAGGACAGAAGTTTATCATGGGTTTATTATTTTTTCTCTGCTAGTAAAGGAGGTTATTTTTGGTACAAAAAAAAGAGCGAAAACAGAAACAGTGTGAATGGCATTTCTATAAAATTTGTATATCAATTTAAGAAAGATTTCCGGTGCACCCAGTTCATTTCTTCTCTCAAGTGGAGCAAAAGCATCAGTGTTTTAACTTAATTTCCTTAATTGAGTCGTAAGAAAAACACATTAACCAATATTTATGTGAATGTGCCAGTGTTAGCCAGCTGGCTCATGTTTAACTGCAGTGTTTTGGCAACATGTTCTGAAACCAATAAAGTGCTAATTAAAAATTAGACAGACAGAAGACAACAAGATGGCAGCAGCAACAACATAAGTATTCTCAAGACGGTGCTCAAACCATGCAGAGCAGCAGGAAACAGCAACCAATACAATGTACAATTCAACACTACAATAACACAGAAAAATATCAATGACAATGAATTTCCATTGCACTGTGGCAGTTTGCTTTGCTTTTCCACCTCAACCAAGAGTTAAAAAAAGTTTTTCTGACATTTTTTTTTTTTTTTTGTGAAATTTCAGCGTGTCCACTACTGTGCGGTGTATAAAGTGCATTTTCTTGTTGGTATAAATGGCATTTGAAATAAAAATCCTACATATATACACTACATTAGGATGCACACAAAATGCAGTATTGCTCAGGCACACATGCACACTGCATTTTTCTTCCTGTCTGTGCTTAAAATGAGCTCATCTGAGTTGCTGAATTTAATTTCCAAAGACAGATTCACCCCAAGCCACTTACGTGTCTCTAATGTCACAGCACACCAAGCTGTTAACTGTAGACCTCTATTGTACTCTGTGGCCTTTGGAACAATTACTACCGCATGAGAAAACCCCTTAAAATAGTTCTTGTTGTGGCCTTTGTGTGTGTGTGTGTGTTACAAGTAAGAGCGAGAAAATGACTCTACATTTATGCGCCCTGTGTGAGTGTGTAGGCATATGCAGCGTCAGAGTGATGTGTAGCTCCTCTGTGCACAATACAGTCCATTGGAGGAGAGATGGTCATTCTCCCTGAGGGCCAGTGAGTCCAGCTGTCAGCAGAGAGTGAGACACAAAGTCATTTTGAACAAAAGAGACACAAAGATGAGAAATGTGGACTAAGAGACAGGTCATTGACAGTGTTGTTTTATTTTTTCCACACATATTAAACCATTACCCCACCACAGTTTGTACATTAGTGTGCATTTTATGTGTGTATTACACAGGAGTGCTGTCCAATGTGGATTTGCCTGCAGTGTTTCCGCTCACTGTGTGCAATTCTTTACACATCCACTTCCCATCTGCCTGAAACTGCTTTTTGACATAGATAGAAAAAACACTTTGATGTCATCGCAGCCACTTCATAGCCAAAGACACTTTTTAAAAATGCTGACTGTTACTTGTCCCCCAAAGGCTTCCCGCGCAGATACACACACACACACGCACGCACACACACATGCAAACAGATGACTAACTTTCAAAAGCTGCTTTTTGTCAGCTTTCACTGTGCACAAATTTGGTTTGTTGTTGAGGGAACACACACACACACAGACACACAGACACAGAGTAAAAAATATAAACAAAAAGTCTTCTTCAGCCAAAATGTGTGGGGCATGGGTGCAGCGTGTCATGTAGGCAGGTTTTTTTCGGCCATAGACTTTGTAGCATGTGGTTGCATACCATACTGTGTGCATATTGAGTTTTGCCAGGTGCTAATGCAGTTGATTATGCAGGATTTGGAAGCTAGGCTATTTGAATTGCTACTGAATTAATCAACTGCATTGTTTTAACCATAGGATGCATTGATTTGATTGATTTATTTTAATGTGAAATATAAAAACCCACAAGGGTGCTCTGCTGCAACACGTTGCCTCTGGCACAATGAGGTATTTATCCCAACCATATTTAAACAGATTGTACTCAATTTTTAATAAGTTTTAGAAGAAGAAGATTTACTTTATTAATCCCTGAGGCGGCAGGGGAAACTGATTTTTTCACTCTGTTTTCATATACACACAGGCCGGAAATACACACACATGCACAAACAGGATCTATACATGCATTAAATGGAGGGATATCAGAGTGAGGGGGCTGCCCATGGACAGGTTCCCCAGGCAGTTGGGGGTTCAGGAGGCAAATTGGAACCTCTCCAGCCACCAGTCCACACTCTGTACTTGGTCCATACGGGGACTTGAACCGGCAACCGTCCAGTTCTCAACCCAAGTCGCTATGGGCAGAGCTACTGCCACCCTAAAGTGGTTTTTACTTGTTGGAGGGCCACGTAAAATTAGCGTCCATGGTCAGCATGTGCGACATGCTGCACCGCGCCCATTCTCCATGTATTTTGGCTGTAAAACTACAGAGTACAAAGGTATTCAGCAGCTGTAGTATATAACTAAAAGACTGCATTAAACATTCATTAATTAAACTATTTGCACATTGAGAAGACACTAAAAGGTGATAGCATTCATTTGGAATTGTTTTTCGGTCCATCTGACATAAGTCCAATATTCTGCTGTTAGCTCTGGTTTGGTCTCTACCAGCTCCTGGGGGAAACACCTCTTTTGGCTTTTACACAACCAAAATCTAATTTTGTGCAGGTACAGGGGATTGAAACATGAAAGTGAACCAAAACAGTCAATGTGGGGGCGTTGATGACTTAGTGGATAAAGCAGGCGCCCCAGGTAAAAAAGGATTCGTCCTTACTGCAGCAGGTTCAGTTCAAGCCTGCGGCCCTTTGCTGCGTGTCATTATTTCTCTCTCCCCCTTTCACACTGTCCTGTTCATTAAAGGCATAAAAGGCAGCTTTAACTTATGCTTTCTTATATCAGACCACAAAGTAACCATAATGTTAATCTGTGACAGGAAGCTGTGTCAGTTCTTTGGTCAGTGCTTTTCTATTCTTCAGCACACTGGCCATGTAAATGCAGTGGCCTTCATCTTTTATTGCACAGAGCATTTATTTTTCAGAGCTATCACTGCTGCTGGTGCTAAGACTCCCACTACAGCCCCGACTGCTCCGCCCACCGCTGCTCCGACGGCGATGCAAATTGGACCTCCAACAGCTGCTGCCCCAGCACCGATTGCCATACCCACTTCAGCAGTTGTTATGACCAGACCAGTGTGAATGAATTTGTTTTTCCTCTCTGCCTTTTCTCTTGATTTTCGTTTGTACTCATTATTGAGATTATTCAACTCTTTCTGCAGGTGCTCTCCTTCAAACATCGCCCTCAGTTTTTCCTCTTCTCTGAGTTTTTGCTCGGCACTGGCCTTCAAAATCTTTAGTTGCTGTTCTTGGATCGCTTTTTCTGCCTCCTGGAACATTTCATTTGTGTAAAACGTTCCTCCATTTTCACCGATCATCTTTACTATCTTTGCGAGCAGCTGAGGCCCCTGGCTGTTATCGGACAGTGTGTTATTGAGGACGTGATACCGCCCGTTACATTTTCTGATCAAATGGCTAAGTTGATGACTTTTTCTAAAAAAGTCTTCAATTTTTGTCTGTCCCAGCCGGTCACCGTGAGTGAAGAGAACCATGGAGTAGTCTGCAGCTTTGTCACCAAACACCTGCTGCAGAAGTTCAACAGTTTTCTGTTCTTCCTCTGTGAATCTGCTCAACTTGACCACAATCAGGAACACGTGTGGGCCGGGAGCGGAGAAAGAGATGCACTCCTTCAGCTTCCCGAGCACCTCGGCTTCTTTGTACTTTGTGTCGTATATTCCAGGTGTGTCGATGACTGCGACCCTGCGTCCATCCACCATCCCTTTGGCCTTTTCACACTCTGACGTCACAGACTGCGGAGAGAGGACTGACGCAAAAGCCTTTCGATTTAGGATGTTGTTTCCCGATTCACTCTTCCCATTTCCTGTCTTTCCGATCAGCACCATTCGGATTTCTTCATTGGGATCAATATCTACAAAATAAAGTGAGAAATACGTTTAGTGGTAACCATCTTATGCCAGAAATGAAAGTGAAATTAAAGTGAAGGTATTTGTCAGCAGTGCAGCAGTGACGACTTGGATCTGTTTCAAGCTTCCATCAGGTTAAGAAAACAGCTAAGCTAAAACCACACTACTGTGAAATGTAGTCAATCTGGTAGGCTAAGTCTGCTGCTACTTGTAGTGCTGCTACTGCCGGAAACTGTTTGGTAGTAGCAGAGTTTGTGGTTTTGGCTAGCTAAAGCATATTATTCCCACAAAAAGCACAAACTGTCCTTTTTAAATTATACTTTACTGTCTGCGTACTGATTAAACAATCGAAAACAAACCAAAATTTGGGCTTTAGCCTCGTTGTCTTCTGTAATTCAGTACACATATATGTAGCATAAACTAAACACAGATTGTCTCAACAATGCAATACATGCAATGTTTCCCAGATTAGGACATGGCAGCATTAAAAGTATCGAGAATGAAAAGAATATAAGAATGATAAAATGTAATATAAAGGCTTTGAACTAACTGTCAAGTTTGTAAAGATATCATTACTGTATATAACTGACATGTACAACACAGAAGAATAAAGAGTAAGTAAAATAAATAATTTCAAATAACGCATTTCTATGTCGACAATTACATGATCTTTACTAAATCATCAATAGGGTAACCTTAATATATTTTGTTTTTTAATTTTCAGTCAGATGTTTGGGTTTTTAGGTACTTTTCTATGATTTAATCTAGATTAATTTGTCCTACATCAAATCTAAGAATACTCGCAGATAGCTCCTAATTTAGCCTAAAAAGTTTGAGTATGTAGTCCTAGTTTAGGATGTAGGAAAATTATCAGAGCAACTCTGAGCAAGGAAGGGACAGAGGAGGTGTGGTTGACCCCGTTGCAAGATATGACGTATTCCTTTTACAGATTGGTTGTCACAGACAGGCTGTTTTTTTGAGCCTGCAGGATGTGGACATCCAGTGGAAATGAAATGACCTGCATCACAATATGAGACTGAAAGTGTTGACACTGTTTGTGTTATCATTCTACTGATGAAAGGTTGAGACAACCCAAGTCATCAGTGCTGTGTCAGTGTTTTGAGAATATTTCTCCTAACTCTTTGTCTTTCTGCATTTTTCTCCTCTGCTTAAGAAACTCTTAAGCCCCTTGAAAATCCGTCTCTCTACTCCTAGTAGTTTGTTTTTTTTACCTTAAGAGGTCTCTTACGGGCTAAAATGCTTTGTGAATAACTTTAATCTTGAGCAGGACGTCTTACCTTCAAGGGAAAATTCTTAGAAAATGTCTTAATACTAAGAATTTTCATATAATTTTGTCACTAGGATGAACTCTTTGTACTAGGAAGCATTGTGAATACAGCCCCAGGCATTTGAAGGATGAAATTAAATAATGCAAGTATAGCTGAATAAATAAAAAAGACTAAAACAGACAAGAAAGAGGAGATTACCTGTGTTCTCGCTCCTTGTAGTGTTTTTGCCTTTGCCTCTGCCATCCCTCTGACTTCGCCTCAGAGCACTGAAGGCCATAGTTTTACAGATCTGGAGCTCACACAAATGTCTGAATCATGAAAACAGTTCTGTCTTCTCCAGCCGGCTTATGAGAAGTGGTGCTTTTTTGGAGTCACACAGAGTGTGTAACCTTTTATGTCTCTGTCTTTCTGTAGGCAGCTTTGCATCAACGGTATGTAAAAAGTCAGCACTCAAGTTTGATCACATTCTCGAGAAACAGAAAGTATAATGTGCCAATGTTACCAGGAAATACATGGCATGGGAAAACCCATAAGAGGATTAGTGACATGATAACATTTCTGGGAACTCCTGGCATTGCAAAGAAAACAGGTGTCAAAACATTTTAAATAAAGCTTACATGTAGGGACACCAAAGGGTTCTCTATAGAGTGACTGTGAAGCCACCTTTGCGATCCATCCTCTAGGAACTACTAGTGTGTACAAATTTCATGGCAATCCATTCAATATTCATAGAGATATTTCAATCTGGACTAAAATGGTGAGTGGAATAACTGACCAACGTTACCATACCTAGAGCATTGCTGCTAGCATGGCTAAAACAATGGACCTACTTTGTCATATTTTTGTGCCTGTATGTTTTAGGATGATATACTTGTCGAGCAGTCGCCTGAATCCCTGCATCTTTGTTTTCAACTTCCTATCAGCACAGACACATTTACTCTAACTGCTGAGAATCCGGCTGCTCCTGTTTCAAAGAAAGGTGTCCTGTGTGGAAATCATTTCACACTGTAAACATCTCCTGTTGTCACTGTCACTATTATTGTCTGCTGTGACGATAGATGGTGTCTCAGTCACAGTTCACATCAACTGCCAAGTCTGACATTCGTCATTATGATGATGTCTGAAATATTTCCTTTGCCTCTTTACATCAGGAGAAGGGAACAATGCTGCTGTTGATTTGGAAAAAGGAGAATTAAAGAATACTGATGATGGTATTTCAGAAAATGTTTTCCATACCTTTGAAGCTAAATCAATGATACATCTTGTAATGATGAAAGGTTAGAACATACAGGACTTGCAAGCCCCATTTATTGTATCGTGAAAACACAGTGGTGGAAGTTTCAGATCATTGATTCGGTTACAAGAAAAAATATATATTGAAGAAGAACATACTGCCATTACCCGGCTCATAGGCCATGATAAAGAGGGAAATTGATGCAATGGATGGTGGTCAATTATTTATTGTATGAGAAAAAAAAAAGAACTACTGCAAATCTGTGTCAGTCAGTTAAATCAGTCATGTAAAAACGTGTGAGGAAATGGAGTGTAAAGTGTTGCAAATCAATCCATCCATCCATTTACAAACGCTTATCCAAAGCCAGGTCGCAGAGGCAGCAGGCTGAACAAAGTATTCCAGACGTCCCTCTCCCAAGCAATGCTTTAAAGCTCCTCCTGGGGGACCCCAAGGCGTTCCCAGGACAGATAAGATATGTAATCCTCCAGTGTGCTGGGTCTGCCCCGGGGCCTCCTACCAGTGGGACTTGCCCGGAACACCTCTAACAGGAGGCGCCCAGGAGGCATCCTGATCAGATGCAAGAACCACCTCAACTGACCCCTTTCGACACACAGGAGCAACGGCTCTACTCCGAGCTCCCTCCGGATGTCTGAGCTCCTTACCCCATCTCTAAGGCTGAGCCCAGCCAGCCCCTTGTAAAGCAGAAGCAAAGTGTGCAGAAACCATCTGGGGTGAGCGCAAGTGTGTGCGCGAGAGAGCCAGAGCAAAGCTTGGAGTTCGGGTTTTTTGCTGAGGGAGCACCAGGCATAGGTGTTTAGATGTAGGAATGAATCCTAAAACCTGGGGTGGGTTTTCTGAGGGTACTCCAGCTTCCTCCAACAGTCCAAAGACATGCAGGTTAATTGGTGACTTTAAATTGTCCGTAGGTGTGAATGTGAGTGTGAATGGTTGTCTGTCTCTATGTGTCAGCCCTGTGATAGTCTGGTGACCTGTCCAGGGTGTGCCCTGCCTCTCGCCCAATGTCAGCTGGGATAGGCTCCAGCCCCACTGCGACCTCTAACAGGACAAGCAGTTATGGAAAATAAATGAATGAATCTTTGTTAATAATCCATGAACATGTGTACAATGCTTATTTTTCTTCTGAAATGTATAAGTACCTAAAGATTATACTAAATGAAACTACTTAAGTGAATTTACACTACACTACTTTATAGTGATAAAAAAAATGTTGACAAACAGTTCAAAGTAGAAAGAGATAATGTAAGGTTATGGTAGAGGAGCAGGAGTGGCATTACATGATGCTGGAGATAGAGGATAGATAAGATAAACGCTTTACTTAACCTGGCTGGCAGTAGGGACGCTGGGTGGCAGTAGGTGGCGGTATTCATATGTCACACCTGTTTGTATGCCGTCATTAAATCCATAGAAGAAGAAGAAAGCGTTTACTTCCGTGTAAAACTTATGAATGACTCCAACTTCTCTGTGTAGCTTGTCAACTGGTAGCAACCGCATCTCAGTGGAGTTGGTTTACTGACGGCTACCGCCTCCAGCAAGTCAGTCCAAATGGATTACACAGCAAGTCAGAGCGGGTTCAGACAGCGTAAGTTACGTACGTGAGTTTATCGATCAAATCAGCCTCCAATATTAGCTCTGGGCTGCATGTGCACATTTTGTACCCGCTAGCTTTAAACGGTGATGATGCTGTCGCTGTTTCCAACCGGCTAATGCTAACAGCTAGCTGGATAACGTTAAACAACTGGTAAAAACGCAAACACGGACCCGTCAAACTCAAGTCCACCAACTAAATGTGGAAGACAGTGTTAGCAAAGTAAAGCGGAAGTAGCAGCACACAATATATTATTAAACACTAGCTAACTAAACGATGCTAACTAGCTAATTAACCTAACGGTACACGGGATAGGGAAGCTAACAGTAGTCTCTCATACATTAGCCGGGGTCTCTACGTGTCATTTCTGTCCCTACTGTGTGAAGGTTTCTGTGTAATGACTTTGGGATACATTTTTATGTGTTTATAGTCTCATTAATGCTAATACGCATGTTAGCTAACGTTAGCTAAGCCTGTGTTTCCAAGCTTCAGTCTGGGTTAGACTCTGGGTGCTGGGTTTATTTATGACTCCAATGTTCAGAGCAATGATGCTACAGCCAATACATCTGATTTAACCTTACCTCAGGTCCTTAAAACAACTGTCTCCAAATAGATATCTATGCATCACAAAATGTAAACAAGCCTCCCCCAAACACACCCCATCAGGCTGACATGTGAGCACCACAGCCAAGACACACAATCTTGATTTATGAGTTAAAAACACAAGGCTAATGTTGACAGTCAGTGTGACAGGCTTAAGTAGTTTCAGTACATTTAAAGGTGTCTCTATGTGTGGGTTGTATGTCATATCCATTACGCTCCTTTAACGTCAGGGATGACAGGGAAATGAGGTCCAAACTAAAACAGTCAGTGGCTCTGTGGTGGTGGTGATGTAATCTGCGCTTGTGATCTGTGTGTGATCAGGTTATTGCTCCTCAGGCTATGAAGTCAAAAAGCTCTTTCTCCTGCACAGAGCACTTGAATTGTCTGCTCAGTTGCACACAGACTTTTCATTTGTGCACAAACTTTGGATATACGCAATGTTGAAGTGACTTTACCAGTACATTTCAGCCCCTATTGAAGTGGGAGATGAGCCTGACAGAAGGCCAGAGGCTGAAATGTGTTGGTCTCTTCATACTTTACCTCTAAAGACTTTATTCTTTCTCCATGCACGTTGAAATAAAGTGAGGTTGTGCTAGAAATCCCTAGTCTTCCTCTACAAAGAAATATGTGCTACAGATGTTCACCACTGTGGACACTCACAGTGTGATGTAACCCTGAAACTTAACACGACACTCTGAAAATTATCAGCGCAAGGTTCACAGGACAGCCAGTGTCAGTGATCGACTGGTCTTAAATGTCTAATTTAAGTATCATATGTCAGAAAAGGGTGAGGAAAAATTGGGCAACTGATGCATGCTGGTTTCTTAGATTTTATCGTGGCTGTCTTGCATGTGCTTGCTTTACTAATTTTTCTACATAATTTGGTGTGATTTAAGAGGTTGGGATCTGCTCCTTTGTTTGACATATCTCTGTCTTTAACCACTCTGTTTTCATCCAGAGCCTAATATGCGTCTCAGGAATAGTTCAGTGGATGGGTCAGATGGCAGCCAGCTGTTTGAGGATACGAGTGGAACAGGGTACAGGTGGGAGCCAGGCTGAAGTTTGTCTGGATATTAAACTGTTGAGAACATATATATTTTACTTGCATTTTGTATGTGTCCTACATTACATCAAAGAAATATTCAGGCTACCCTTGTCAATGGGATCATGCCCTCAAAAGTAAAAATATGACTCTTGAAAGACAACATTATACGAGTCTAATTTGCTTACCGCTAGTTCAGCTTTGCACTGTTTGTATTGCCTCCTCACAATCTGACTGTATAATACATCCATCATGTTCTTTCAGTTGATACATTTTCTTGTGTCACGTTGCCAGTAACCCGCCGGCCGGGCCTCAAGCAGCGGGATTTCCTGCCCAGTCCATCCTGTCAGACCCCATGTCTAACCTGGCTATGGCATATGGCAGCTCACTGGCGTCCCAGGGAAGGGAAATGGTGGACAAGAATGTAAGTCATTAATATTTTATCATATTGCTTACTAGAAAGGATGCAAAATGGATGCTACAAGGTGCTCCAGAAAGCGTGGTAATGCGTCAGGTCAGGGCCAAATCAGGCTGAATAATGCATGTGTGTATGTCTGTGTGTTTGCTTGTTTCAGCTGGACAGGTTCATCCCTATTTCTAAGCTGAAGTATTACTTTGCTGTGGACACAGTGTATGTGGGGAAGAAGCTGGGCCTCCTGGTTTTCCCTTACATGCATGAGGTAAGTCTCTTTAGATTATTCTGCTATGTCTGGCACTTTGCTAAGGATGGAAATTGGAAGATTTTATTGATACCAGTGGCATTTTCAATCCTGCTTATCAGTCAGATTTTTTTTTTTATCAATTGCCTCATTGATTCCTGATCAATTTTCTGTGTGGGGGAAAAAAGCAGACCTTAACAGGTTTCCAGCATCAATGCAACTGCTTTATATGGTTCCCACACATTTTCATGGAAATGAAAAAAAAAAGGACTTTTAAAGGACTCATAATAATTTTTATTTTTCTTGCGCCACTTTTTTAAACATATCAGAATCAAACTCTGTTCAAACATAATTTCAGCTAGCTGGCATACAGAAAGGGAGAGAAAGAATGCGGGGAGGATGATGATAAACAAAATGTTGTCACACATCGACACATTAGAGCTATGTCATAAACTACAGAAAATGAATTTGCCATTACGTGGAAGGTTATCCATGGAAGATTAATACAACAATTTCATTACACACAACAAATTCCACAATTTTTCCAAAACTTCCAGTGACTTTCGTTAAATCCAGGATCAGGATCCAGGCCTGGAAAATGTGATTGTGAAACTTCATGACCTTTCCAGGTTTTCCATGACCGTGAGAGCCCTGGCTTTATCATCTCCAAGTGTGAACACAGTGTAGAAACACAGGGTATAAAGAAGGCATCCATGTGACTCAGGTCATCACCTAAAGTGGATTAAATGAGATAATATTTATACAGCAATCATTTTTATTTAGGTTCTCAGAAAAAATCTGCTAAGCCTGTGTGCATGGCACTAACGTTATTATAACAGGATATTTACCTCTGTCACGGACGTTCCTCTTGGTTGGGAAGCAGCGGCACTTGTGCATAGTATGTCAAATACATGGCATTCCTGGAATTTGTTGAATAAAAAGATGTTTCAGTATGTTGCAGATGTTTCCACCCTGATTTAAAACTATAATTTTACATAATTAATATGCTAAATGAAGCCGCGCTTTTGGCTGTTTGTTCCTCTCCACCGTCACTCCTTCGTTTTGCAAGTTTTTAACAGCATAGTAGCATGAGTTGGACATCAGTGTTTTGCTATGTGCAACTCTCAGAAAAAACATGCTGTCAATGATAACATGAATTCATAAGCTTGGAAGCAAATTATTCCAGTATATTGAACATCCTGGAACAGATACTTAATTCCCATTCCTATGCTTTGCAAAGGCAGAGGTAATCCTGTGCATGTGGAAACATGTTTATGTATCTGTGGGCCTCTGAGGCTTCCCTAATATGTCTCATATGTTTGTGACAGTAGTCTGTTAGGTTGGATGAAAGTCACAGATGTAATATTCATCACTTCACCTGTGAAATTCTGCATGTTTTCACCCCAAGTTTAATCAGTAAGGATTTAGCAAGTTTTAAGTGTGCGATCGTGTGTGTTGTAGAACTGGGAGGTGAGTTACCAGCAGGACACTCCTGTGGCTCCACGCTTCGATGTGAACGCTCCTGATCTCTACATTCCCACCATGGGCTTCATCACGTACGTCCTGGTGGCTGGCCTGGCCCTCGGCACACAGAACAGGTACATATGCAGCCATGTTTTTATCAACATGATACTAGTATGGGAAAGACACACAAATCTAGCACCTTATCATTTGATTCTGTATCTAAGCTGTGATCATTAACAACTGGGGAGCAGATTTCTTTGTTTTTTTTTGTCTTTCTACATAACTACATGTCAGTTTAATTGAATCCTGGGTGTTTTCCACCAACGTATTGTCTTAGTTTTGAGCCAGCTCCATTTTATGGGTGGCTCTTCAGTCTAATGCACACCCATAGAGCAACAACAGCTGCCACAAAGCAATTAAAACTCTGCCTTCTGGTGCTGTTGAGCTTGTGTCAGCTGAGAGGACAGTGATGTCTTAAAAGGAAAACAAAATCTGGAGGGATTAATTAGTGTTGCACTGATTCCACTTCAGTTTTTTGCAAAATAATTACATTATAAATCTAATTAGTGGATTGAAATGGTACTAAAATTTAAATATTTGTGTAGACTTATGCTCAAAGAACATGATAAATAATGATATACCACCTCACATTGACAACATTTAACAACTAGAGTCTGCTAGTTCACAGTATATAGACTGTGTAGTGACCATATCATTTTGTGCATCTTGCAGGTTTTCTCCGGAGCTGCTGGGAGTTCAGGCCAGCTCAGCGTTGGTGTGGCTGATCATGGAAGTCCTGGCAGTGCTGCTGTCGCTCTACCTTGTGACTGTGAACACCGACCTCACGACCATAGACCTGCTGGCCTTCTCTGGCTACAAATATGTTGGGTATGTACAGCGTCGCTATATAATTTTCATCACCAACTCACCCTCTGTTCTCCTCACCTCCTCTCGTCACTTGTATTTGAGTATTTTGCACAGCCGTTTCTCAATTGGAAGATTTTTCCCTTGAACGCTGCTCAGAACAAAACCTCTCTTAGTTGAACACTAAGGCTCTGTGGATCTTACACCTAACCTGTGACTGTGTGTGTGTGTGTGTGTCTCTTCTCTGTGTCCTCAGGATGATCGTAGGGATAGTAGCAGGCCTGATGTTTGGGAAGCCAGCGTACTATCTCTCTCTGCTGTGGTGCTGTGCTGCCATCTTTGTCTTTATGGTGAGTTGCAGGATTTACTAACTCTTGATAGTTTAAAATACTCATCTTGATGGACAGATTTCCTGTTTCCAAATAATTGAGAACAGATGCCCACTGCACAAACTTTTGCACAATCGCAGTAGTGCTAAGCTCTTTCCATATTAGTTTTGCTAAGAATCTCCTCAAAATGTTCTGATCAAGTATTTCGAGCTCTGACGTTAAAATCTGAACATGATGACCTACTCAAAGACAGATGTTATTGTGGAGCTGTAGTATGTCACAGGTCATGTGTTAAGTGGCTCAGCTGACATAAGACATGTTTGTTTAATGCCTGATTAAAGAATATCTTCAACGTGTCTCTCCTCAGATCCGCACCTTGCGTCTGAAGCTGCTATCCGAGGCGGCGGCGGAGGGGAGGCTGGTGAGAGGAGCCAGGAACCAGCTGAGGATGTACCTCACCATGTCAATAGCAGCAGCACAACCCATCTTCATGTACTGGCTCACCTACCATCTCATTAGATAAAACCCACACACTCACTGTGCAGAAGATGAACTTGGCTCTCCGAACGCCATCTCACCCCCTTAAAGAAAACACACACATCAAAGAAGCTGGACTTGGATGAAACACAGCGGCCACAGTCGTCTGGATGATATCCCATCATGTTCCCAGACATAAAGACAGACTCACAAGACTCGCTCCATGTACGCATGGAACATGCTATGAAACGATTAGGAGAGGATGTGAGGCATTACAGCCGTGTCTCTCACAGCACAGCCCTGTGACATTAGTGTTGCCTTTTTTTGTCTTTTTTTTATGTCATGTCTTCAGAAACGTGTAGCAAGAGCAAGTGGCTTTAAGTTGTTTTTCTATACTGTGTAATTATTTGTTAATTTTGTTTTTTAGGACTATTTAAGTATGTATGTATGTGTATAGCAAAAGTATTACCACAGACGTTGCTCCGGTCTGATATCTCATGCGATTTTTCTGAGCCGACTGTAAAGATAAAGCACACTAACCTCACACAACCGTCCATTTAATGACGAGAACAAAAGTCAAATCCAGGTTTAAAACGATCAACTGGCTCTGTTTCGACTAATGTTTGTTTCATGGCTTAGAGAAATATCTGTCCTCATTTATCCGGAGACGAGGGTAATGTACAGTAACTGGTGTGTAAGTGTGGGTGCAGCACCACCTCCATTTTATGTTTAATCTTTTTGTATGAGCTTTGATACATGTTTGAGCTTTGCTGCCTGACAACTCTTGAATAGAAATATCGACTGTGTGTAAGCCGTGACGCCAGGGTGGGGACGTCGCTATGAAATGTTGAATTGACTTTGATATCCTTTTAAAAAAACAAGTAAATTATTTACTGCTTTTCATATTGAAAGTCAGACGGAATAAAGAAAGGGAAGAGATGGGATGGTTTGCCCTGTGAAGATTGTTTGTGTCTTTCAGATACTTGAAATATTTTAATGTCTGATATAGTTTGTTGTGCGTTCATGTGCTTGTAAGTCACCATGTCAGCTTTTTTATGTAGCCAGTGTTAACTCAAACCAGGGTAGGATTCACTTTCACTTAAATTCAGGAATATAATTTAAAATTCAGGTTTTGCTTTATTCTCAGATGAAACTTGTGATTATGATAAATGCTGAAACACTTATTTTAATTGTCTGAGGTGCCAATAAAACCTTTTTCCAAATATTTGACGAAGCATTTAAAAAGGATTTCTTAAATTGCATCATTATAACGGACTCATTTAATATAAATGTAGCAGATAGGTCACTTTTTTCAGGATTAAACATGACTGGACGCCATCCCTAGAGTAGGCTGAAAGCATACAACATAACAAATCAAGCCATGGAAATGATATGACGGCAGATAAATAAAGCCTGACTGATGGAGCTGCTGAGGTGTGAGTTGTGTTTTGTGTGCTTGAAATTTGCTTGTAATCATTTTTCTCACTTGATTTAAAATAAATAAATAAAAGAAACTACTGCAGCTAAATTTGAAATACAGGAAATTACTTTTAATCAACCAGTTACGGAGAGAAAGGAGGTACGAATCTTTGATCGCTGCTGTTTGCACCTTCTATTTGTGGATATTAGGCTGTTAACTACAAAGTTAAGAATAGTATTTAATAAAAGATGGGGCCAATTTAACACCATGCATAAACCAGGCTCTGTCGTATCATATTTGACTTAAAAGTTTATTTATGCTTCTGTGTACACTTGACGCAACCTGCAGTTGGTGTGTGCCTATCATAGTTCTGCGTCTTGTTGGTCTATGTCGCTATGCAATTCCCCGCCAAAGTGCTTGGGGGGGGCAGTTCTTTTATATATCTACCTAGACTCTGTGACGTCTATGGTCATTGCTCGTTCATTTGTTTATCTTGCGGCTTTGCTCTAGTCACAGTGAAGATGGCGACCGAGAGAGAAAGACTGTTGCTGGAGCTCGAAATGATCGACATTGAACAACAAATGCTCCTCAAACTCAAAAACTCATAACACAACCAATCACAATGGAGACTTCTGAAAATGGCGGTGTTGTGGTACTGCAGCAGAAAGTGAAACCTTGCAAAATGCCGGAAATGATGTAGTTTGAAGGACCAATCATAGCCCTTGCGTTGGGTCTGCATTGCCTCGATGCATGGTTACAATTTTTTGGAGGTGCACGTCGCTTCTCTGTGTCGGTCGCAGAGGGACACAACGCCTTGGCAAAGCCCTCTGCGTCGTAGGTACGGAGAAGCATAAACCTTGCTTTACTGTGTGGAAGTTTAGGGCAACACTTACAAAAGCAACTTATTATACATCCTTGAAAAGAGAGCAATCAGGACAGTACAGAATGTGGGTCACAGGGAACACACCAACAGATCTAGTCAAATTTGAAACTGCAATAATCATGTTGAAAGCGAGAACAACATTCAAAAAATGTTTTGTGACAGGGAAGGGGAGAATTTAATTTTAAAAACTATGTGTTTGTGCAACCAAGAAGGGGTGGACTTGTGTGGAATGGGCTGCATGATGAAATGAAACAAAGCACACACATAAATCAATTTTAAAAAACTACACAAAAGATATTTTTGGCAGATACATAGATGAGGAAAGGTTGTGTTAGGGGAACGCATATTTATTCTGTAACACTGGGTGGTACTTGGACTGTATGTTAAGGTTTCAGCTCAGGAGAGGACCCAAATGCAGATTCAACAGGCAGGCTTGAGTTTTCAACAGAAGGCGAGCTTTAATATAGCTGATGAAGGACTTTCCAACAAAGGTAGGCAACTCCAAAAAATCCAAACTAAAAACAACCAGGAAAAGACATGAAGACCAGGGATGGATGCATGACGATGGCAGGAATGAACGGACTGACAAAGGGAAACACACAGGTATATATACACACAGAAGACTAATGACAAGGACGAGACACAGCTGGAGGAGGAAGACACGGAGCAGACAAGACTAACACAAAACAGGTGTAAAACCAGACACGACACATGAGGAGAGAATTTACAAAATAAAACAGGAAGCAGATTAAATATGAGCTAAACCAACAGACACTGCTATCTTTGTCTTGTTTGGTTTTTATTATGTTTTTTGAATTTGCGGTTCGAAATAAAGTCATTCATTCATTTAAATTACTCAATTTTCAACATCATCATAACTGCAAGCCAGTATGAGAGAAAGCCATTTATTGAATAGGTTATTAAGGAACAAAGGGCAAAAAAATACACATTTTCTTGACTTATACACATTTTTGTACTTTTTTTCTGTCTCCCTAAGATTTAAGCTTGTCTTAAATGAACTGAAAAACATTTAATGTTAGTATGTAAGGGTTTTAAGTGCCAAAAAAGCTAGGTTATCATCTCAGAATAAATGTAGCAGTGAGTAAAAGCAATGGCAGTGGCGTTAAAACTTTACTGAAGTGGAGAAGGTTTTGGCCCAATATCCATCCATCTATTACATGATCTGGGTACTTAATGCCACTGGTTTCATTCATGCATCCTGGCCTGGTGTGTGATGTGTCAGGAAGTATTAATGTTGTTTTTCAATCTTTCCCTCCAGTGCATATTTTTGTGACTCGCCAAAGCTGAATGATTATGTGTAAAAAACAGGTTCTAACTCTGTGTAATAGTTTAATAAAACTCCAAGCAGCGCTGCTTCATCAGTGTAAGCTTAACAAACTTCAATATATACCATGTGCAAGTGGCATCAGCCATTAAAAAGGCACAAAAACAAATGCATGCATTACTGTTTCTCAGACTAAATGACAGAACATCGGCTGCTGATTTACTTCTTCATAACTCACCACTATAATATCACTATGGAACCCCAGTTAGAACTTACTTAACAACATTAACTGAAGATAACGCAACATTATATGGCAGATTGTAGAGATAAATAAGCGTCAAACTAACAGAAAATACGATGTTAGTGAAGGAGATTTCATTGCCTCATTCTGTGTCTACTTGCTTCAAGAAGCCTCTGTTGTGATGAATAGCCTGCAGGAGCCTGGTCTGCATCGTCCTCTCCACTGGGTACCTCTCGTAGATAGGCAGCAGTAACAGACAATGGCAGGTGAGGGATTCTGGCAAATGGATCTCAGCAGCGTCGGGGAGGACAGCGACTCTCATCTTGATGCTCTCCATGCCCAGGAAGGGTACGCGGTCGCAGCCTGTGAGGAACACTGGCAACAGAAACATCTTAGATTAATTAAAGAAATGTCTCAAATAGCTGAAACTAACCTCACTGAGTCAGGTCTGAGAGATGATAATGAGGACAATCATTTCCTTACAGAGGAATTTTTTCTTGTCCTCTGCCGTCAGATTCTCAAACACCTCCCAGAAGGTCACGATGTTTGGATGACTGTCATGGTAGACTCCTTCATAAACTGTGTTCTGTTTGGGAAAAAAAATAGATATGAAAATGATAAGTACATTGACTCACCTACTGTACTTTCACATTTTAATGCACTTGTACTTTACTCAATTTTTTCAATTTTATGCTTCTTTTTACTTTAACTCCACTACAATTCAGAGGGACTGAGTTAACTTCCTACTCCACTCTGTGGTTCTTAGTCACTTTATTCATCTGATGCAGCAGTTTTATTTTATCTCTTATTTATCTATTATTATCTTTAATTTTCACTTTTTATTTTTTCTCTTTAATCTTACTATATAATGACCAAAACTGTCTGTGGGTGTGTCTGTGTGTCTGTTCCACGGTTTTCTCCTCACTGACTTGGTCAATCCATGTGAAATTTGGCACAGTGGTAGAGGGTCATGGGAGGATGCGAATGAAGCAATCTTACATCAATTGGCCAAAGGGGGGCGCTATAGCAACCGACTGAAAATGCAAACTTTGAATGGGCATATCTCATGCCCCGTATGTCGTAGAGACATGAAACTTTGCACAGAGATGCCTCTCCTCATGAGGAACAAATTAGTCTCAAGAACTCATAACTTCCGGTTATATAGATTTTCTGCCATTTTGAATTTTTTGAAAAACACTTAAAATTGATCTCTTCCTAGGAAGTTTGACCGATCTGCATGAAACTCGGTGATTATAATCTAGGGACCAATATCTAAAGTTCCCTCTTGGCAAAAGTTGGAAAACTTACTAAAACTGAGCTTCTATAAGGCAATGAATATTGTGGAGGGCGTGGCTCATCACATAAAGGTGTATAACATCTCAAGGGTTTCACCGATCACCACGCAACTTTGTAGGCATATGA
>NC_065507.1:17203536-17258155 GCF_006386435.1 Epinephelus moara | reverse complement strand
ACCAAGCACAGAACCTGGGGGGACAGAGCCTTCTCTGTTGCTGCCCCCACCCTCTGGAACTCCCTCCCAAAACTCATCCGTGACTGCACTGACCTCCCATCATTCAAATCACTACTCAAAACTCACCTGTTCCGTTCTGCTTTTAATGTTTAGCTACTTTTATTCATTTACATATTTCCTTGTTTTTTCACTCCCATTACTATTCCTCTTTGTCTTCGATGTCTTTGCTGAAAATTATTGTTTTATTTGATGTGTTTGAACTGTCTCTGTAAAGTGACTTTGAGAACTTTGAAAAGCGCTTTTTAAATAAAATGTATTGTTATTATTATTATTAATGGGTTCAGTTGACTATTTAATCTGCAATTTCCCTGTATCCCAAACACACACCATGTGAAACTGTACGTGGGCAACTGTGCACTCATTGGGTATGGACTAGTTTAGGTGATTGTGGGAAACTCCCAAACTACCAAACAGCAATGAATTCATAAAAATTGTTGCCAGAAAATCTAAAACACAATATGAAATTTGTTGCTGTTTGGTAGCTTTAGACTTGAGTGATTTCCCCACAAGCGCCTTACTGTAGAAACTAGTCCAGAACTCAGATTTCAAGTCTCTGACAAACTGAGAATGTATGGTATCCATTGAAAAACTGTTGGGAGTAATGTAAAATACAGACAAATGAGCTAATACACGATACTCTGATACTGTATTCTTGTCTGAAATGATTTCTTTGGACAAAAGTCAATATAAAACTTGGAATATTTGACTTTAAAATCACTGTGAAGATAAATGTCTGTATGTGCATTTCTGACTCTCTTCAAGATTTTAAAGTCAAAAGTTTCTCCTGGTTTTCAGCAGACCTTCTTGAACACCTCCCAGTCGTAGTTTTCTTGGCCCACCGTCACGGCTTGCAGCTCCTCAGGCTGGAAGAACTCCACCACGTCGATGTCACACACCTTGAAGAACCCTTGCTTGAACGCTTCGAACACTCCCTCCACTGATTTGTTGAAGGCGTAGTCGATGTAGGCGTCGACGAACTCTTTTCTATTAAGAAAAAATAATTTAAAATTGTACAAACTGAGTGCTGATATTGTCCAGAGACCTTGCTTATATAATCCAAGAGTGACTCCACACGAAATCCTGAATGGCAGGACATTATTGGTGCACTGCTCTCTACAGGCTGACAGTTTTAACTCATGAGGATGAATAACTACAAAGTTGGGAGGATACCAAAGAGACAGACTGACTGAACTATAAGACGTTTGAAGGTTGTGAGGCAAACTCTAAATCTGTGCTGCTGTGAGCACTGTGCAGATTGATACATATGGCAGTTCTGTATAAACATACTTGTTCGATGCTGTGACAGGTTTTCCAGGTTCTGTTGGATCGAGCTCAACTTCCTCACCACCCCAGGGCACCTGTAAGGAATGGTGATCACAGCCAGATTAGAATATTGTAGCACTGTAGTAAGTGGGTAAAGGCAAATAACAGACCAGCTGGATCAGTCAAAAAATTACAGCACTTTACTGTAATGCAGCCCATCTAAAATCTAAGACGTTATCTTGTCTCATATCATGATATTAATATAATATGGATATTGCTCAGCCCTAAGTACAAGTTTGAAATAACACCAGCAGTCAGGAAGGCTGTGATTGAAGGAAACCTACAGTGAAAGTAATCTCCGAGCGTTGTACTTTTTCGGGAGTGTAGTCCTCCAGCATGCACCGGCAAGACCTGAAGACACAATGAATACACAAAAGATCAATTTGAAGGAATACTTCACACACACACATAATGAGCAGTTGTATATCAGTAACTAACCCCGGGTTATTCTCGCATGCCTCAATGGTGAACGAAGAATCCAAAAAACAGAGGAAATTCTTGATGAATTGGTGTGAAAGGACGGCAGGTTTAACAACAGCAATGCTACATCAAAACATCCGTGACCCAACTCTCACACAACTTGTGCAGTTTAATCCAAGTCTCATTTATCCAGTTGTATGCTCAGCACTTCCCAAACACATGTACTTTTGCTAAAACCATACTATTATTTGAAACGATCACGCATACGAGTAGCACGCACGGGCAAGTGCATGGTTTGATCTCTGCTCGTGCATTCCATTCAGCAAAGTTCAAACTTATGTGCTTGCCCATGCGTGCTATTTGTCCATGTCTGTGTTTATGCAGCCACTGTTTACTTCAATTCATCAGAAATCTTTTTTGGATTGTTCGTTCACAGTGTAAGCATGCAAGAAATATAGCTTTCTTCACAAATCCAGTGTAACATGGGGTGAGTTACTGACACAGCTGTGACCTGCAGATGTCATCTATAAAGTGTTATAACTCAAAACTACCAAACAGACGACTTAACTTTGTGCAGTAAAGCAAAAAAGTACTTTTGTTCATTTAAAATAGCTGTAGATTGAAACAGCAATACAACAAAAGAAGCATCATTTTTAAATCTTACTCTGCCATGACAGGTTCAAACTCCTTCATGTCGTCCAGTGAGGGTTTGACTCTGAGCAGCTTCTTGAAGAGAACCAGTGGGACGGGCATGTGGATAATGTTGTGGTTGAAGAGAGCCAGGCCGCACAGAACGCCAAACAGGAAGTAAGTCTTCTCGTCCACTTTTGGCTGTTTGGTTGATGACAAACGCATGATTAGGATTTGGTACAATTCAGTGACTGACCCTTAGAGATAAAGCAGGTCGTCCACTGATTGGAAGATCAGCGGATCGATCAGCGGCTCCTCCGGTCTGCATGTTGAAGTATCATTGGGCAAGATACTGAACCCCAGATTGCTCCTGACAGATGTTGCATTGGTGTGTGAGTGCGTGTGAATGGTTACTGACTAGCAGGTGGCACACTGTATGGTAGCCTCGGCCACCAGTGAGTGAATGTGTGTGTGAATGGGTGAATGTGACTTGTAGTGTGTAAAGTTCTTTGAGTGGTCGGAAGACTGGAAAGGTGCTATACAAGGGCATGTCCATTTACCATTTACCATCCCATGTTTTCACAGGATGAGGTAAAATGTACAGTATGTCTTTATTTATCTTACAAAATGTAAAACGGGGCATCACACCCCCCACATTACACCGCCATGTTTCTACAGTAGCCCAGAAAGGACAAACCAAACACTGAAGATAGAGAGGAGGTTTTTATGTAAGTGCTGGAAGCCACTAAATCCTACACGCTGCACCTTTACTTTTCTTTTTAATGTACTGGTCTTACCTTGGGAGGAAACCAGGCCAGAGTCTTGGTCTCGTTGTACATGAACATGTCAGACTCGGGAGCCATCAGCTCATCAAACACATGCAGGAAGAAGTCCTTTTTGTTGACATTCATCACCTTATTGACGTCCAGAAATTTAACCTAGGAAGGAAAAAATAATACTTGTTTTTGCTTGTAGCCAATGGCTTTGTGAGAGAATTACTACTTATCTAGCAAGAACCACGCCACAACAATATGTCGTTTAAAGGTTTAATGAAATACAGGAGTTATTGAATTGTGGTTGAGGTAGAGGGAAGATGTCATCTGTTAGGCTGGTCTGGGAGGATGTAATGAAGACCGGGTAGAGGGAGACTCAGTGTGGGGGTTTCGTCTCAGGCATGTATATCCACCCGAGCACATCACTGGCCCACAGACGTGCCTAGAATGAGACATGGGAGAGGTGTGCACCGGATTGAATAGGAAGGAAGGGGTGAAGGGATGAGGGGATGAAGGGATGAGGGTAGGGATGAGGTAGGAGGATGATGGGATGAGGGGATGAAGGGATGAGAGTAGGGATGAGGTAGGAGGATGATGGGATGAGAGGATGAAGGGATGAAGGATGAAGGGTTGAGGGATGAAGGGATGAAGGGTTGAGGGATGAAGGTTGAGGGTCGAGGGTCGAATGGATGAGGGATGAAGGGTTGAGGGTAGGGATGAGGTTGGAAGATGGAAGGATGAAGGGAAGGGAAGGGTGGGTCGAGAAATCTTGAGACAAACAGGGTAGGATGGGTTGACCCGGCATAAGTAGGCTTGGCAGGTGCTTAGAGGTGTGGTTGAGGCGTGGTTCTGCTCCCGAACCTAAGTTAACAGGTTAACTACATTTCACTAGCAAGAACCACGCCACAACAATATGTCGTTTCAAGGTTTAATGAAATACAGGAGTTATTGAATGTTGAGAATAGATGAATGGATGTGGTTGAGGTAGAGGGAAGATGTCATCTGTTAGGCTGGTCTGGGAGGATGTAATGAAGACCGGGCAGAGGGAGACTCAGTGTCTCAGGCATGTATATCCACCCGAGCTGATCACTGGCCCCCAAAAGAGTCATATTTAAATTGAATTGATTTGAACATGAGCTTGACGGAGATCGTCAAGATTGTTGCGGATATAGGAGCGATATGCCTGGGATGACCAGCGGCCTAGGACCTGAATGGTTTGGTCTGAGATGCCTAGTCTGGCTGCTGTGGATGCTGCACCAATGCGGAAAGAGTGGCTAGAATAGAGTTCTGGAGATACGCCTGAAATGCGTAGGACTTGGTGTAAGTGTGTCTGGAACCAGAATTGATTGGCCATTTTCCTGTTTCGGTGAGAAAGAGTGGGTGTTGAGGTGATGCCTTAGCAGCATACCTGGAGCTGATGTATTTGGTCAGTGGCTCGTATGGGTTGAGGTAGGATTCGACGCGGAATAAGTAGATAGGGAAAGAAACTCCCGACTGATCTGTTTTGCTCCTTCGGAGCGTGAATATGAGTGAGTCAGCAGTGTAGATGGTTATGTCAGATAGACTGGGGTGACAAGAAGGATTATATACGGGTGAAGTCGGGGCAAATTCAGAGCACCTCGGGAATCCCAAAAAGCCAGTGGAAACGTGGATTCTAGGGTTCGGTCAACCATAGGAGATATGTAGCCTGAACGAAGGGTGCGAAAGCAGAGGCTGAGAAGGTCTGATGTGAGTGGCAAGCGCCTAGCTGGGAGAGCCGGCTCCTGTTTACGCAGGCCTTTTATTAACATAGTAACGTGAGAATGGGAGGTTGTAGGACAATGGAAGCCAGTGACGAGTTTGATGAAGAAGTTGATTCCTGCTAAGTAGGACTGGATGGTTTTTTGGATGGAATGAGCATGGGTGATGAAATTGCAGATGGACATGATGTCCAGAGAGGGAAAAGGTAGTTGGTAGGTGGAGTGAAATGCCTTGAAGCAATTACAGCCAGTTAGGTAGGCTGAGAGTGTGCTTGGGGCAAGACTGTTAAGGATGGCTTCTTGTAAAGCATGACAGAGGTTTGACGGCTGTGGAGCTAGTTGAATATTGTGGCTGAAAACGGTGGGATAGGTGTTGGGTGAAGATCCGATTCTGGGGCCAAGCATCTGAATTTCTGGAACGAGAAGCGAGACAATGAGTCAGCGATGCTGTTGTAATGACTGGGAACGTGGGCTGCCCGGAGGATGAACTGGTGTTGAGCTGAGAATAAGGTGAGTCTGCGCAGGAACTGCATGATGGCTAAAGAACGAGATCGACCTTGTTCAGGATCTCTACGACTGCGGTGTTATCGGAGTGGATAAGTATGGACTTCCTAGACCATTCGTGCCCCCGAAGAATGGCAGCTATTATAATGGGATACAGCTCGTGAAGCGCAGAGGAAGGAGAGCAGGACTCTGAGGGAGACAAAAGGATGGACAAGAAAGATTTAGCTTGAGGGATTATGCGGATGGCATAATTGAGATGGCCAAGGAGGGCTAACAGCTGGCGTTTGGTGCATCTGTCTGCTAGAGGGTAATTTGACAGAAGCAGAGAGATGCGCTGTATTTTCTCCAAGGGCAGAGATGCTTGGAAGGAAATTGAATCCAGGGTGTTGCCAAGGAACTCAATGGAAGTGCCGGGTCCTGATGTTTTCTCCTCGGAAAGAGGGACGCCGAGTTCAGAGAAAGCGTTAGTGAGCGTATTGAGCCCGTGGCGAGGAGGTGAGGATGGTGGAGTGATGACAAGAAAATCGTCGAGAAGATGGAGAATGTAAGGGAGCCTGTGGTTGTTAGTAAGGATAGGGCATAGGGCTTCTAAAAAAGAATTGAAGATCTTAGGGCTGCTTTTGCAGCCAGAGGTAAGGCGCACAGAAAAATAATATGCCCCCTTCCAGCAAACGCTGAAAAAACACCAGAAGTCAGGATGAATGGGCAAAACTTTGAGTGCGCTGGTGATGTCAAATTGCTGTATGCTGCCAGCTGCTTGGTTAGCGAAGTGCACGTGGTAACTGTAAAACCCTGTCACTCCGAACGTAGGGCCATGTCGAGTACGATAGATAAATAATCATCCGGCTCTGCTCTCCGTGTGGGAAATGCAGAACGGATGACGTTGCGGTAGAGAGAAAAAGTGAAGGCAAATTCTGTGGGGGTTAGGTCTTTAGACTGTGAGGGTAGTGAGTGGCGGAGTTGCACGGAGCCGAAGTTTGTCTGCACTTCCCTGAGCTGATTAGTGTTGATGACTGATGGCTTAAGAAGCTGGGCTAAATCTACGTAATTACCAGTGAGAATCTGTTGGCATAGTGCAGGAGAGACAGGAGAAGGGCGATAAACAGATAAAGCTGGCTGGACAGGTGGTGCTGCTGTGGCGAGGGTGAAATTGCCAGAACGATGAGAAAATACATTTGGGTGTTGGGGAAGGGATGGGGGTGGGGAGGGGGAGAGGAAGGGATGATGGGATGAAAGGATGTGTGTGCACAGGGATTTTGTGAAGCCTGCGAAGACAGGGATGAAAAGCAAGCTGAAATCATCTGAGAGAATTCAGGAACAGAGGGAGCAGGCACAGGGGGACATACAACCTGGCCCCCACCAGAGGGGGCTGATGATGCAGGCTGTGGCTGAGGCAGCAACGGCCCTGTGACGTCACGCCTGACAATACCGGCAGATGGTGGCACGGGTGAAGAAGCCGGAAGAGCGGGAGGTATGGAGTCTGTTGCTGCATTGATAGAGGCTGAATCCAGTTGAAAAAGTGTGGTTTTGTTGCCGTTGCAGTGGAATGGGATGCCCTCGCTCTGCAGGAAACGTTGGAGGTGAGTGACGGTCCGGTCTCTGATATTGGGCTCAGTTTGAGGACGCGGAGACTGCCGGCTCGCGGATGAGGGCACACAGCGGGTGCGCCGTGGTGAAGAGCCGGGAGCTGGAAGCCTAGGCGATGGGATCGGCTGCCGATGAGGAGAGGGTTGGAGCTGGCTCCTACGCCCGTGCCCGCAGTGTCTGGTCCTCGCTGAAGGAGGAGAGATCTGCAGACCCCCGCGGTNTCTGGTCCTCGCTGAAGGAGGAGCGGAGGCCTGAGATCTGCAGACCCCCGCGGTCCGAGTCGGAGTTGGAGAGATCTCGTTGGCGGAGCTGGAATGGAGACGCCGGGACTGAGGTACACTGACCATTGAACGCAGGCGACCACGCCGGCGTGTTTGGCTGCATTCTGGTTGCTGCTGCGAGTCTGGTGGACCGGTGTCGGACAGATCATTGAACGGGTCGCCGTCTGAATCGGTCGGGTAGATCTGCAGTACCAGATCATGGTAGGTAACGTTAGACAATCTTTACGTTTTGTCTTTGTTTGAATGAAAGTTTTCTCTGTGAAGCGTTTGGCGAGACGTGTGGTCTGTCTGAGCTTGAGAAATCTTGAGAAAAACGGGGTAGGATGGGTTGACCCGGCATAAGTAGGCTTGGCAGGTGTGGTTGAGGCGTGGTTCTGCTCCCGAACCTAAGTTAACAGGTTAACTACATATGTTTAATTACTAATTCTGACAGCTCACCTTCACACAGTCCTCTATTTCTACCATCGACAGCCAATCTTAATCTTTAGTCGATAAAATTTTACATTTACCTAATAATAATTACAATAAAACATTTTGTTTCTATTGGGTAATGGCATGTGTCCAGGCATTTATGTCCGTATATTTTTAATGGAAAATTAAATATAACATCAAACGTCCACTGTAGTTGACTTATTGCTCAAGGAGCACTCAGTCAATTTTACACATAAAGTTAAGAGTTCTCTTGCAGAGCAATGGAACAGATGCTTTCAAGTTGCATTGTGGGAAGTGTAGGATCTGGTGCTGTTGATGTTCTACCCATACCAGCGGTTTTAAGCGTACTTACCAAAAGCTCCCTTCTGAAGGCGCAGTGGTCGGCTGCACCGAGCTGTCTGAAGGTGTCCTCGACCAGATGAGCTCGTCTCAGAGTTAGCTGGAAGATCGGGGCTGGGGCAGAGTCTTTTTCAGGATGCATTAAAGCCATTTGATGCATGAAATGTTGTGCTTCCTGTAATTTCAAAACCCTTCGTTAAAAATCTCTTTATAAATATCTCACAGATAGAAAACAATTTTAAAGTAATATTATAGAGTACAAGATATATATTCTTTAATATGAATGCTCAAATTAAGAAACAATTTATTTTTACACATACTGTACCTTTGCTACAGTTGCAAACATGTTAAAGACGGACATCTTGCAAACCAGAGTGAACAGGAATGGGTAGCGGCAGAAAATGGCGGGTGTGTTTTCATCATCCTTTAAGAAAAACAGTCAATGACTTACAATAACTTATTTCAGTAATAAGCAGTCCAACTGAAAATGAAAAGCATTCAGGACTGACTGTTCCTATAAAACAATTTAACACAGTGTGGCATACTGTGTGTAACGTGTTCATACCTCCACTTTAGAAAAACGCCACCAAAGAGCGACGTCTGTGATGGGCACATTACCACTGATTTCCTCTACGTAAAAGGTGCTCAGTGGGACTTTGTAGGACTTTCCAGCTTTGTTAGCCTGTGAATAAATACATACATTAAAAAAACACTATATACTACTATACACTATATATAAGTGTTTTTGTAGAACATTATGATGTCACAGTGAAGTCGACCTTTGACCGTTTGGATATAAAATGTCACCAGTTCATTATTTTACTGCGTTAGACATCTGTGTGCACAAATTCTTGAGATACAGCCAAAAACATGTTGTGCTAGGTCACAGTGGCCCTGACCACCAAATTCTAATCAGTTCGTCCTTGAGTCCAAATTTGAAGAAATTTCCTCATGTGTTCACAAGAATAGGACGGATGTGGGGTTGAAGTGACTTTGACCTTTGATCACCAAAATTTAATTATTATTATTATTATTAGATTTTATTATGTATGGACATCACAATTACATTGGACAAACCAGATGCACTGCTTGAGAGTTTTAGCATACATGCTAATTCTCAGTTCATCCTCGAGCCCATTGGATATCTGTGCCAAATTTGAAGGAATTAACTCAAGGCGTTCATGAGATATTGCAAGAATGGGACGGACAGATGAACACAAGCTAGATTTAAAATTCTATTAAAGCAGCACCTTTTGACAACGACTTAGATTGTCCATGAAACAGACAAAAGTATAGCTGTCAAAGCCTAATTAATTCATATCAAAGGTAAGTTTCACTGTATCATGTGTCTGAGGATGTGAGGGGTCTGTCTTTGTTTGTGGTGCATGGGATTTAGTTAGTGATGGTTTTCTGTTGGAATGCAAACACCTTACAAATGTGAATGTACAGTATTATGTAAATACTTGGTCTAATATTACAATAATGGAGCATCATCAGGTGATCATATATATATATATATATATATCTCTACATTGTTGTTATACCAGGAGCTGTCCTGTTTGTCAGTGATTTAGTCAATGCCGGTTATTTTGTTGAGTGTTATAAGTGAGCAGTTCTGTAAACTGTCACAAATGTTAAGTTCAATCAAACCTCTCTAAACCCTATGGACTTATTTGTTTTCAGCTATGGTCCAGACTTAACATACATCAAGAGTCAAAATCTGTCTTTATGAGCCTATTCCAACAATAAATGATTCCCTTTCATCTTTGATGACAAATTCAAAAACTGAAGTAGGTCTGACACTAAACTCACTAACTACTGAAATACAAACACAGAGCACTGACTTTGTAGAGGAGCTTGAGAGCTTCCAGCAGGTATTTGACTCCAGGGTTGTGAGTCACCAAGAGGCCATTTTTTAGCATGAAGGACAGGGCCTTCCTGAACACCAGGATGTGCTTCGTTAGTATGGAGGGTGTCAGGGACGACCACATGGTTTCTGCAAACAACAAACACAGAGTTAATGATATATGGTTTATACATTTTCATACAACAGTTTAATCCACTGATGACTTGTATGGTTTTATACTGTACATTTTAAAATTAGGTTGAGGGAAATATAAACTTTGGATAAAATTTAGTGTCTGCTGTTATATACTCAGTGTTTCCAGAGTCTTCTCATGCAGATCTGCAATGATGATAGCCAACCCCAACACATCAGTCATGACATGAGACTCCTCTTGGAGAAGGGGACACATCAGCAGAATCGGTAAGATCTCTGGTGATTTCAGGGCATTTTTTGAAGCCAAAAGCAACCCAATCAGTGGTGTAAGATTTATCTGCATGGAAAAGAGATCGATAAGATAAAATTGCACAGCAAGCATTTATTTGTAAATTAATAAATCAGTGCTCCAAAAGGGTTTAGAGCCTGGTAGGTCACTACACATGACAGGGGTGGTGGGGTAAGGGGAGACTAGATCTCATTAAGTCAATTTACACTCACCAGACACTTTATTAGGTACACCTGTTCAACTGCTTGTTAGCCTAAATAGCTAATTAGCCAATCACGTGGCAGCAGCTCATTGCATTTAGGCATGTAGACATGGTCAAGACGACCTAATAGTTCAAAGTGAGCATCAGAATGAGGAAGAAAGGTGATTTAAGTGACTTTGAACGTAGCATGGTTGTTGGTGCCAGACGGGCTGGTCTGAGTATTTCAGAAACTGCTGACCTACTGGGATTTTCACACACAACCATCTCTAGGGTTTACAGAGGATGGTCCGAACAAGAGAAAATATCCAGTGAGCAGCAGTTCTCTGGGTGAAAATGCCTTGTTGATGCCAGAGGTCAGAGGAGAATGGCCAGACTGGTTCAAGATGATAGAAAGGCAACAGTAACTCAAATAACCACTGGTTACAACCAAGGTCTGCAGAAGACCATCTCTGAACCAACAACACGTCCAACCTTGAAGCAGATGGGCTACAGCAGCAGAAGACCACACCAGGTGCCACTCCTGTCAGCTAACAACAGGAAACTGAGGCTACAGTTCACACAGGCTCACCAAAACTGGACAATAGAAGATTGGAAAAACGTTGCCTGGTCTGATGAGTCTGGATTTCTGCTGCCACATTCAGATGGTAGGGTCAGAATTTGGTGTAAACAACATGAAAGCATGGATCCATCCTGCCTTGTATCAACGGTTCAGGCTGCTGGTGGTGGTGTAATGGTGTGGGGGATATTTTCTTGGCACACTTTGGGCCCCTTAGTACCAACTGAGCATGGTTTAAACACCACAGCCTACCTGAGTATTGTTGCTGACCGTGTCCATCCCTTTATGACCACAGTGTACCCATCTTCTGATGGCTACTTCCAGCAGGATAACGCACCATGTCACAAAGCTCAAATCATCTCAAACTGGTTTCTTGAACATGACAATGAGTTCACTGTACTCCAATGGCCTCCACAGTCACCAGATCTCAATCCAATAGAGCACCTTTGGGATGTGGTGGAACGGGAGATTCACATCATGGATGTGCAGCTGACAAATCTGCAGCAACTGTGTGATGCTATCATGTCAATATGGACCAAAATCTCTGAGGAATGTTTCCAGCACCTTGGTGAATCTATGTCATGAAGAATTATAAAGGGGGGTCCAACCTGGTTCTAGCAAGGTGTACCTAATAAAGTGGCCAGTGAGTGTATATCTGAAGCAAAAGAACAAATTATCTCAGTGATGCATGAACATAATTAAATTAATGTTCTTTACTGATTGTCTGATCCATGGTATTTCCAGCATCTGGTCGAACACTCTGCTCGCTGCCTCAAGGTCCACAGTTAAGGCACCTGCTGTTAATGGAGGCCCACTAACACCAAAAGCAAAAGCAATATGAATAAATTACAATACATTCAGATCACCTTTTAATTCTGAAGCTTAGTTTCATATCTTAACATTATATCTGAGTTTGCAACTGAACAGTCAAACAATAGAAAAAGGACTCACTCAGCCTTGGTGAAACTTGCAACAAGACTTGAACTTGTCAGAAACATCGAGGATATTTCTCTGTTGAATAAGAACAGGGATGTGTTACTATATATGAGACTGATTTGTATGTGCACTTACACAGTTACAACAATAGTACATTTAAAAGATAAGAACCTTTTTGCCTCTGCGTTGCCATGTTTCATTGACAGCCATTTTTGTAGTTTTGTCTCATCAAGCTGCCCAGTTATCTGTCCTTGGTCCAAACCCTGACAAGACAAACATTAGATTTAACTTTAAAGCCAGACAGCATAACAAACATGACAAATTCATCATTAAACTTAAAATTAATTTGAACATTTTTTGATGCAAGAGGACAGACAAAAATCTGTGAAATTCTATAAGAAAAATGAGTCTTTAAATGCGTGAACACATTACCTGCGTAGGTGAAGTGTAAGCAAAGTTTGTATTCCACCCTGCAGATATTTTCCGGTCTGCTTAAACAAAGAAAAGACAATAAAAACAAACTTACAAATGTCATTTAAACTTCCTAATTTACACCACCTTCTACTAACAGAAAACAACATTAAAGGGAGTTTCTTTTCAAATGAATATATTACATAAATATTAATTTAACTGAATATTTACTGCCAACTGAGGCAGTAAACTACAACATTTCTCAGGGACTGTCCAAGAATGAGGAGCATCTTTAAGTCAAAACTTAGTCTCATAGTCTTTGGCAGCCATGTTACTGTCTAACATGCACCTCCTGAGATAATTATAAGTTTAAGAGGAGAAATGCGAGGAAGGTCAGAGACAGATCCACCCCATACACCTCAGTAAAATCCAGTTAACACCACACTACCCATACATACCACTGGGTATGTCTGCTGCACCGTCAGTGGTCCATGGAAGTTGCACCAGAGTGGGAGACAGGCTGTCCTCTAGTTGCCCGGTCCCAATTTGACCTTTGGCCCCATTGCCAAAAGCCCACAGCTGGCCAGAGGAGCTCAGAACCAGAGTGTGACGCCTGGGAGACAAGACACAATTATGAATGTAATGAGAAACGTCATGATGTAAAAGTATTTCCGAAAAACCCTCCTAGTTTTTACCTGCCACATGAAATCTGAGAGGCAGGTCCGTCCAAACCGGCGACCAGTGTAGGTCCGTCTTTGTTAGCAGAGGAGTTGTGACCGAGCTGACCATGGCTTCCTTCTCCAAAAGTGTAAACCTTGCCATCCTAGAAATGACACCATCATATGAAACAATATCTTAGACTGTAATTATCTTTACAACGTGTTAATTAATGATGAGTGAAGTCAGGAGATTTTGTACCTGTGTTAACACAGCAGAGTGAGCCTCCCCACAGCTGATGGAGGAGACACCCAGAGCTCTGAGGGCAGGTACCTGACAGATGTTGAACCTGCCTGTTGAAGATCATATGAAGAAGACACTCATTTTAAAAAGGCAACACATATGAGATCTGCTTATTTAGATGAAATATATATCCCCAAAAACTCGTCTGAACATCTAGATGAAAAAATATTCAGTTTACAGCACGATGAAAAACATTTTTAACTCATCTTCCAAGTCGCAGCTTCTTGTTTTACCTAATCCAAACGAAGATGGTAAAAATTGTTCTGCTGGGAAACCTCATGTGGATGCCACCTGACACACATCACCCACTCAAACACGTCCCACAGATGCTCGATCTGACTGAGACCTGCGG
This sequence comes from Epinephelus moara, assembly GCF_006386435.1. Classification (NCBI taxonomy): domain Eukaryota; kingdom Metazoa; phylum Chordata; class Actinopteri; order Perciformes; family Serranidae; genus Epinephelus; species Epinephelus moara. Next base: position 17,244,362 of record NC_065507.1, on the reverse strand, counting down.
AATTTGCGGGTCAGGTTGAAGCTTTGAGCTCTTTTTTTACGTTCTTCAGGCCGCTCCTGAGCATTTTTTGCAGCGTGGCATGGAACACTATCCTGCTGGGGCGGCTGCAGCCATCAGGGAGTCAAGTTGCCATGAGGAGGTGTACTTGGTCTGCAACTGTGTTTGGGTGGGTGTTGTGTGTCAAGTGGCATCCACAGAAATGCCGGGAACGTCTCCTTTGACTAAAATAGCACAGCTCACCAATGGAGGCTCGTAGCGAGTTGAACAAACATCCAAAATGTAAAGCTTGTACAGGAATACAGTTTATCTTTATGGATTATACTCGTGCCAAATTGACAAGAATACTGTCGACGTATGACTCCGTCTGTCTTGTGTTTCTAGAGTTATGTGTGTTTGCAGACACGTAATGAATCGTTAATATCTAATGTTTCTTAAAGGGAGTTTGGTGTATTATTTTCCACCAAGAACAGGAAGGGAATTAATCTCAAAATCAATCTAGTTGTAGTCTTGCAAATAGTGACCCTGCAAGATCCCCTAACTTTACAAAATCTTACAGTGTGTGACTAGAAACTAGCGCTGTCTTTAGATGTGAGAGGGCATCAGACAATTCTTTTAAAAGTCCTCTAGTCCTTGGTAGGCATAAATGTCATCAAGTGAGTTTGTGACTGTGTTAAAGTATTAGTACCCTTCTCATCCACCCTGTTGACCCCCAGCTGGCCGTATTTATTGGCCCCACAGCAGTACACCAGGCCTGGGAGTGTGAGGAACAGAGTGTGGCTCCCTCCAGCTGAAATCTGAGTCACTGCTACGCCAGTCAGAGCGGTCACCAGGTCGGGTGTGTACTGCAGCGACACCTCCTTCCCCAGACCCAGCTGGCCATGACTGTTCAAACCCCACGAGAAGACGTCACCTCCTGTAAAGTGGAAAATAATTGAGAAAAAGTAAGTCTGTTTCTTAAATATACTTTTACTAAGATGATTTACTTAGCGCTTTATCGTGCCTGCAAGGGATGGAAAAACTGGATGGCACAGATAAAGTGAGATATGAAAATCGAAACCAATACTGCTTTACACATAACTAGAGCGTGCACTGTTCCATATAAACACACACAGATGTCATCACAGTGTTTATTGTTTTACCTTTAGTCAGTGCTAGGGAGTGGGAGTTCCCACATGCAACTTGAATCACCGGTATTTGTAGTGGCAGCGGCACCTGACTGCATGTCGATGAGACAATGATACGTTAAATAATGAACAAAGATTTGCTGACTTTCAGAGTTACATCTATAAACTGAGATCTTGCCTTGGTTTGTTGTTCAGTAGGTGTGGTGAAATGCCTCGCTGTCCATCCTCTCCCGCCCCCCAGGAGAACACCTGCCCAGATGCACACACTGCCAGACAGTGGTCCTGACCACAGGCTATGGACACCACATCGCCCAGCCTCTCCACATGACCTAACGCAGGAGGACAGAGAATCACAAACTGGGATGTGAAGTGGAACAATCTAACCTTGATAACTCCAATCTAACACTACACTAATCAGCCTTAATTGATTGAAACTGAAAGAAAGACCATGTATGTCTTGAAAGTAGACAGACATCTCATATACAAATAAAGAGGCACAGCATTTAAAAACTTTGCTGCCACTTGTAAGTACTCAACTGCAGTGGTATAAAGCACCTACGTACCACCCTACTTCACCTGGGTGTTTTCATTTCATGCTACCTAATACTTCCACTCCACTGAATTTATTTTACAGCTATGATTTCTAGTTACTTTTCACATGAAGATTTCACATCACAGCATAAGATCGTCTTAATATAATGCACTGTTATAGATTAAACAATCCAACACCAGTGCATGAAAAAGTAGTTAAATTGAGTTCAACATCAACCTACTACAACAAAATGTTAATTACATATTAATGCATCAATAATAATAATTCAACATTATAATTTTAAAACTGTATGCAAGAAAATAACTCTTCATAATAAGTACTTTTACCTTTAAAAGTTTAATTATATTATAATAATCATGTGTGTCATTTTGCAGGAGGAATGCAGGATTATTTTACCGTGTAAAACCCTGAATGCACCACTCTCCTGGATGTCCAACCCTCCCATCTGCACTTGAACTCAACGCACAATAACGCGCTTTAACTTTCGTTGCCTTCACTGACCGACAGTAAACGAAACTGAAAGTTAGCTCCGTTTATGAGCTTGTGTAATATGTGCGGTGGTGATTCATAGCTGTCGATGGATGCGATAAATAAACTCATTAGACAAGTAAACACAGTTAAAGTTCCTCATAAATCATAGTTTCGTTCTGTTTGTTTGTTCTTGTGAAGAAGAACCAAAGAAAATGAGATACCACTGCATTATATTTAACAATTTTGAAGTAATATTTAAAGTAAATAAATAAATACTGGCCTAATAACATTAAAACTTAATAGCTTAACTACACTTTTATTTACTTATTTCTTCTTATGTCGGAATATTCTGCTGCCTACCTGGTGTCTTCCCATCTTTACGTTTCTTTCGCCCAAGTTGTCCCTGTGCGTTGTGTCCACATGACAGCACTCCTCCATCCCTGGTGAGGAACAAAGTGTGCTGGTCCCCGCAGCAGATGGAGGTGATGGTCCCGTGGACAGTCCAGGACGCCGGGCTGAGGGCTCTCTGTGGCTCAAACTGTCCACTGGAGCTGTCTCCCCAACAATACAGCTGCACCATGTCTCCACTGCAATCAGCTGATGTGGTTACAGCGTCTGTGCTAATGAGGTTTTATACCAGTTAGTGCTGCCTTCAAGTGCTGTCGGAGGTATCAGTATCGCAGTCGAATTTATGCACATAAGCCACTCAGTCTGGGGTTGCAGCATGTTGAATAGGTCTAGTTAAATGTCTAACACGATGCACACGTTTATTACTGGGTGGATTTTTATTTTACTTTGGACCAAAAGCAAGCAGTGCACAGCAAACAGGATGAACGATAGTAGTGGTGTAATTTACGAGCTTCCCCGGAAGGCAGCATGAGAGCAACAGAAGCTGCTTGAAGTGTTTTCCTAGCATTTTTATGCAGATCAAAGTGTCATTACTTTTTTATTACAGAGACAATAATATAAATAATGCATTCGTATAAAATTGTTTTATTATTACAAATAAACGTGTCAGAATGATGAGTTTTGTTGGTTTTGTTTTCACAGAAATGAAACTCAGATGGATGCTGGGTGGATTCCTCTGCAATCAGGTGTGTGATCATTATCATTTCAGACCAACCTAAACTGAAACTAATGATGATGCAGTTTCCTCAGAAGTATAGAACATAGACACATGCACACATTTTTATTTATACACCAACATACAGTATATATACATATGCATATAATTACTTTGTGTGCTATCACATTGGTCATCCATTTAGATGAACTTTAAAAACACAGTTCAACAACGTCATATAATAATATTAAAGGCAGGGTGAGCAGTTTTCTTGAAAAGGCAAAAAAGGCCAGAATTAACAAATTGCAGCCGTCCTCCTGCACCTCTACCCTCTCTGACTTAAGCCCCTACCACCAGACATGCTTGGCCATATGCATGTGTTTCATACAGTAACCTGTGCGAGTACTAGTCATTCATTTAAATCACTCCAGTCGATCAATGCTGTTTTGTTGAAGCAATGCTATGACAACTACCACCCTGATTTCACCTGCCCTGTTTGGTTTGTTTCTATTGAACTCAAGTTTGTTTGCCCCCTAAGTGCGGTTTGTTTTAGCAGGTGTGAACACAGCAATCACACTCAGGTGTGCACCAAAACAACCGGATCGAGACCTTCTTGTAGAGGTGGTCTCCCGTCTGGTTACAAACGAACTCTGGTGTGATTCGTTTGTGGAGAGAACGTGTTCCGACCTGGATCCGAACCAACTGCAGTCACATGACACATTGTTTGGGTTAAACATGAGCATGTTACAGTTCTGGAGGATTATTAATGTGCACCTCCTCCTGTACTGCCTTAATATGCACATTCAGCACATCCAATGCATCAAAACATTGTTTTCTAGTTGGAGCCGCGTCATGGGCTTGATCTTCTTAAGGCAGAAAACAGAACCAAGATGAGGTGCTGAAGTTGGGTTTCCTCTCAAACCACTTGAATTACAATATGCTGCAAGGTTATTTTGGATTTTTTACCCAATGATGAAAAAAAAAACTTGCGTACTCCAGCTCTATGGCCATCTAATATTGGCGGTCTCTAATGGTAACCAGCTGAGTGGTGCTCTGTCAAAGGGGCATTGCTTCAACTGACTGTTCACATTCTCTCTGCACCTCACCGACTCCTCTCCGTTGATTGTGACATCTGTTATTGAATACACACCTACTGACCCGTCCTCAAAGCCCACAAACACATACTGTTGCTCACACACAACCAGAGTCAACGGATTCTTAGCCAGAGACACACATCCTATTCTTTCCCCGTCTGTGAGTCGTACAACTGTGAGGACGGGCCTCGCGTGCAGATTACAGACACTGTTATTCTCCAGGGTGGTGGTGGGACGGGATACGTAGGCAGCATAGCATCCAGTTTTAGCCAAACACGTTTTAATGACAGGACCCTCTGCCTTAAATGAGCACAGTCTGACCTGGGATAAGTCCAAGATGTTGATGGTTTCATTATCAGTGGACAGCAGGGCGTAGCTCCCATCAGAGGACATTTGGAAGTCTTGTGGCTGACAGTGAAACGTATCAGGCAGCTGGAAGTGCCAGCACAGCGTCTCCTCCACTATCTTCCAGGTGTACACCGCCCCTGAGGCGGTCAACACCACCACAAAATTTGGGTGCTCTGAAAGCGTTTGAAAGGCAACAACATGCTCTGAGCTTTCCGCGCAGGAGAAACGCTTGCTGATCGAGCCCGACCACAGACTGGCAGCTAACAGGTCTCCATGGCGACGGCCGATAAGGAAGGTGCTCTCAGGAGACACCTGGGCGTCAGATAGATACGGGTGTATGTTGCACACAATGCTCCCTTGTGCCAGCTTCCAAACCCGAGACACCCCTCGCTCAGAAATACTCACCCCACAGTTACTGTTAGGGGTGATCAGGATGTCTGTCGCTCTGCTGCCACTGATACGCAGGATGTTCTGACCTGTTTCTATCTGCCACACATATATGTCCCCAGCTGAGAGTGTCACAAGGTGGACGTTATCTGGGGTAAGGCGCAGTTTTACCACAGGACCGTCATGTAGGAATTTAGAATGTGGAAGTCCTGTTTCTAATCTCCATCTCCACACCGTCTCTGACCCATCGGAGGTGTAGAACCATTCAGCTGCTCCATCAACCACCACTTCTTTCACTCCACACCCCATTTTTGGAGCTGTACCTGCAGCGTCTATCATCCCAGAGTCCCACACTGTCAGGCAGCCGTCACGAGCGACACAAACAACATCTGAAGCCATTTTGAGCAGCGTCTGAGGCTGCTTGTTTGTCTCTAAGGACAACACACACTCCCCTGTGCTGACCTTCCACACCAAGACGAGGGGGCAAGTGTCTAACAAAGCCAAGAAAAGGTGGCCATCCTGGGAGAGCACAGCCTGGGTGAAGGCCTTCCCTTGTGGAGCCAAGAAGTGGTCCCACAGCTCCCAGTCACACATATCCCAAAGTGCAACCTGGTGAGACTGACACACCAATAAAGTGTTGATTTCATGAGAGTAGTCTACATTGAGGATGGTGTTAGATGTACCCCCAGGAAAGCTTTCTGTGACAAGTCTGGGTGGGTTTCTTTTGGCTGCCACATCCCACAGAGTTACACTTCCTGTCCTGTCAACACATGCCATTTCCCACTTATTTTCACACAGGATTATTGATGAAACCGCACTGTGGTTTGAGTTTGAACAGGTGCCGAGGAGGCTGCAAGTGTTGGTGTCAGATATGGACACCGTGCCGTCCTCCTGCCCGCAGTACATGTACAAGCCATTAGATGAGCAAACCAAACAGGTCACGCAGCTCTGACACTGAAAATGAGTCAAGAACTCGCTGGAGACGTCAACCACACTTACAAAACTCTCATCTTTCCACCATATGAATAACTTTTTCTGACACGCAACAAACCCCTCAACTTTGTTTTCCACTTTTTGGCTTAACTCTGTTTTCAAAGGGTCCCTAATCTGCAGGAACACCTCTGGGTCCGTCACATCCCACAAGAAAAGCTTGTTGCATTGTGTGGAAAGCAGCATGAATTGGCTGCTGCTCTTTACTCCTGCAAACTTCAGCTCTGTCTGCTCGCAGCTCAGTGATAGTTTGACTACATCACACCCAGAGCCTTGCCAAATCCAAGCTGCGCCGTCATCCATGATCTCTGCTACAATCCCACGCTCTGTCCCGGCTGCTTCTCTAACTGAGACGTCCTTAGTTTTGGCATTACAATTCAAGCACTGAATGGAGGGAACAAAGGAGGATGCAGGGCAAAGCACTACTCCTAATCCGCTTCCTCCTTTTTTCCTCTCCTGTCTGATCTCTCTGACATAACCCTTGAGCACAGGAAAGACCTTCAGATAAGGCAGGAGGCTCGTCTCTATCACTGTGAGCAGCTGCAGGGGCGAGCTCTGCAGTAAACAAGCACAAGACTTCAATATGCTTGCCAGGAGTGCTCTCTCCCTTGTCAAACAGTCGTGGGAGGACCCATCCTCACTTTCCAACATGTGTACAAGATCTCCCAGGAGTCCTGCTCGAACCATGGCCTGGTGAAACCTCGAAGACATTAACAGCCCCTGCTCCAACTCCCCCCATCTGTCACTTTCTTGCATGTGATGCGGCAATTCTAAGACCTTCCTTAAGTTCACGCGACCAACCTCTTTAGAGGAAGAGGTGAAGACAAACGGCTGGCTGGATGGCTGCCTGTCTATGTACATTTCTGTTTGGGACGTGTCCTTGTTTGGTCCAGATTTCTGCTTTACAAGAAGTGGTTTTGCACATCCACAAGCCCATCGGCCACTGAAATAGTCCACCATCGCTGAATGTATCTCCCTCCTCACCTCATGAGAGCCTAAATACCTCTTAGCCACCACCAGCTTGAAATGCCTGCTCACCCAGAACAAAACATGTGACCCTGCAACTGTCCTCCTGATGAGAAACCGCCTCAAATCAAGCAGAAGTCTCTCCACGTCGATTTGCGGGACCCTCATTTTGGAGGAAGGGCTCTCATCCTGCTGATAACATTCAGTCAGCACTTTATTATCACAGGACAGCAGATCGACGAGCTCCGCCTCAGTGAGCCCTGTCCTGGAGAGGGTGAGGTAGGAGACGGCACGAGCCACGATAGAGGAGCCGTGTTTCTGCTCCAGGTGGTCAAGCAGCGCAGAAATGGATGAGTGGACGCCATCAGGGAGAGATGACTCTGTCACATCTGAATCTGATGATGAGGGAAGAGAAAGGGACAGAGGGAGAGAGATGTCATGTAATCAGGCCGTGAAGAAAACTACAGAATATCACCAGCCTCATCCTGTAAGAATCTGTGTGTTTGTTTACTACAGTAGTCGTACCAGAGTGCCAGAGCGAAGTGTGTAGTTGCAGGAGTCGAACGTAGAGAGGCAAATAACAGGAAGTCAACGCCTGGTTCACCAGCGCCTGCTGTCCGGATGTCACCCTCCGCCCTGAACTTCTCAGCAGTGATGCCAGCAACTTCACACACTGTTTCCTGTCCACCAATCCCAGCTGAACACACACGTATCCTAACTCCTTCTCACTGCCCTCGGACACACACTGAGGTGGACTTCTCTGTGGGCTGATGCCTTGCAGGATTTGTGTTCGGTTGGGGGAGACTGTGAGGATGAGTTTGACGCTGGGAGGAAGGGGGGACGGGAGGCTCTCCATGATGTGGGGTGCAAAGTCCTTTTTGATGTGATGCAGGCCACCGAGGATGAGAACTAGAGGGTGTTTGTTGGAGGGCATGGAGGAGAGGAGGGACAAGAGACGATCTTTAAGCTCAGACAGACACATGATGGATGTCGGGTTACAGTTGGGATTGCAGTCTCTGACGTTAGTGATACAGCCGGGGCCGTCCAGGTCATCGGGACTCTGCTCAGAGGACGATCTGCTGTTATATCCACGGCCAATTTGATAACACAGGCTGGACAAAAGGTGTGTTGGGGACGGGTTGATGGACTGGTTGCAAAAATAAGTGATCACAACAGGATCACAGTCGGGAAGCCAAGACTTTATCTGTAGAGAGACAGAGACAAGTGCAGTTAAGTATCTGCAACGATTATTATCATTATCAATTAATCTGATGATTCTTTACCTGATTAATTGATTAATTGTTTGTCTATAAAATGTCTATGATGAAAAAATGTCCATCACCATTTCCCAGGACCCAATGGGATGTATTTAGATGTCTTTTCTGTACGTCCAAAAGCCCAAAACGAAATTGTGTGTTCATCCTACTTATATGAATACTTATATCTAGCTCTATCTGTTTGTAGCATGTATTTATTGATTGAATCTGAAATGGTTAAGTTGTGGAGAGACTTAAAATCTTATTTGAGTTTTACTTTCATTTCAGCTCGCTTACCTGTTGAGCACAGTGTGCCAGCAGAACTGTCTTCCCTGTGCATGGTCCTCCTTTCACCACCAGAGGGCACTGTTGTTCGCTCTGCTCCACGTAGGCTCTGACCTACAGGGAGTGAAAAGGGAACTACAGTGATGTTGCACCTGCAATATACAGCTCTATCAGAGTGTCACACTGCCATGTTAAAAAAATATATATATATATTAAACCATTTAATGCCGCGCTTTGTGTTTAGAACCACTGAGAAAAACTCCTTCATCCTGACCTCTTCCTCCTCTGGCCGTATGATGTCATAAAATCGAGACAGGACGTCACATAGCTCCTCCTGCTCGGCCTGCTCTCTGGCCGAAGCATCGCTGAGCTGGGAGTCTTCTCTCTTTGCTGAAATGCTCAAGCTGTCAATCATCCCCACAAGGTCAGAGCACACCTGCTGGCACAGAGCGTCAGCATAGCCCCGCCTCCTGGCTGTGGTGTAACCATGGCGAGGGTCACACTCTGTGGCAGTGGTGTAGACTAGAAGCTGGGAGGATGTGATGAGACCAGGGAGGAAGTTGTCACAAAGCTCTGAGTATAATTGTCCATGGGTGGGTGTTGTCATCAGGTCGACGGTAGCAGCCTAAAGATACAGAATATTACTTTGTACAGCACCTTTGATACAACCTGCATCTATATTTCATATTGAGCTATTTCTGTTTTATTACAAAAAGTGTTTTATTTTCATTTTATTTAACCAGATAAGTCAATTCAGAACCAGTTGTCAATGACAATGACAACCTGACAGGAGAGACAGAAGGCAAGGAGCTATCATTTTGTGGACACGAATCATGTTTCTCTGTAAGGGTCTAACAATAAACTTACATTGCAAATACCCCACATTATTTGACTCAAAATTTTTGATGTCTTGGACGTTTACAGAGGTTTACAGAGGTGATTTATTAGCTGAAGTTGTTACGGCCTCCATACAAACAGTAACAAAACCCGGCTCACGAGGGGCAGGAGGCTGTAACATATAAAAAGAAGACGCCACACCAAAAGTTACAGTTTACCCACAAGCTTTAGTATTTAACCCCACAGCATTAAACAAAGGCACAAACAAACCTAAGGAAAACAAAAGGGACTGGAGACCCCCGCCAAAAGGAACAAAAGGAGGGAAGACGCTGGGCCAACAAAACAGTGGGTCGTCGCTCCCAGCGTCTCCCCCTAAACTACCTAAAACCTAAGCTAAACCTAACTACCGGCAAATTCAGCCCAAACTAACACAGCAAACTAAAACACGAAAACCCCAGCACCTAAATGAGCATGGGGGGAAAGAACCTGCTTGGGGAGAGAGAAAAAACAAGGGAGGAAGAAAAAGACTCCTCACTACCTGTGCTGTTGTCTGTGTGCCATGCCTCCCTGTCTCTACACTCCCTGCCCCTCTGATCACCTCCTCCTCTCTCTACCTGAGTGCAGATTGCAGATTGCACTCAGGTGCGCAGCAGGCAGAGGGAGGAGGGAGTCAAGGCTGACAGAGAGAGAGAGAGAAAATAAGAGAGAACAGGCTGCTGCACATAACATAACAAATTTTTCATGTAAACTCATGGGTGGATTATGACACTATGGGCCCCTAGGCACATATTTGCAAGGGGCCCCAACTCTTTACCTACATAGGTGCAAGACTCAGACTTTGTGGTGGTTTTGTGTCTTTTTGTAGTTGTATGGGTCTCTCTGTTGTAATTATGTGTCTTATTGAGGGTTTTTTTGTTGTCTTTTTCAGTTGTTTTGTATCTCTTTGTAGTAGTTTGCCCATTTTTGTAGTTATTTTGTGTCTCTTTGCAGTATCTTTGTAGTCCTTGTGTATCTCGTCATGGTGATTTTATCTCTCTTTCTGCACAGTACCTGTTAATTTGACTGACATTTTGCAAGTAAAGCCAGGTGAGGCCCTGAAACTTAGGGCCCCTGGGTCTGTGCCTGGTAAGCCTGATCAGTAATCTATCTATATGTAAACTGCCTGAAATTTGCCATGACAATTTCTGATAAGCCCCATGCTTTCCTTTGTGAAAACAAAACTCAAGATTTGGTTTCTGAAAGGCAAACAACACATTTTTTCAAAACGAAGAAAACAAGGAAAAAAGAATCTGAACATGAAAGCTGTAGTTTTGTCAATGATTCACACTATAATGTGTGTGAGTTAAAGTGGAGAGCTCCTCCTGTGAGACAATAATGGACCCTTACCTCCGGCTGTGGCTGAAGTTGTGCCTTCATCATCTCTCTCTCGCCTGTTGCGTTGATGACCTTGTGGACGTAAACGAGGCAGCGTCTGATGACGTCACTACCAGGACGGCTGTCCAGAGCGAATCGCAGATCTGCGTCGAGGGCTGAGGAGCAGCAGCAACACTTCAACATCAAACTATTCTCTCCACCACACACACAGACATACACCTCACCTGATCTGCAGAAGCTCTGCGCTCTCTCTGGGCTCATCAGACCGTTGTGGACACACAGACTCACAGTGGTCTGAAACACACTCCTCAGCTCTTCTGTTTTAGCCTTCATCATCATCTCCTCTTCCTCCTTAACATCTTCCTGCTGAATCAGATAGAGTTGGATACTTGTGAGAAAACAGCATCACAACGTAACAGCTGTGACAGAAGACATAAATATTATTTATCCAGGCACATAATGTCTAAAATACTTTTTAAATTATTAATTTAATTTAATTTAAATCATTCATTTATCTCATTAAAAATAAATCAAATTTTATTACAAATTTAATAAAAATAATTAATTTAATTATTGAAAAAAATATTAATAAAGTGTTATAAGTCATAGACACCAAACCATCAGTACTCTGCTCAATAAGGACACTAATTAGTACTCACATTTAATTAGTGGCCTACGGCTGTTTGCTCAACAGGAGAATCTTAATCATAACTTAATCTGAATGAAGACAACAGATGAATCATGTATTTCTGCGCTTCAGTGTGATCACCTGAGGACAGCAGGTGTTTCCATGTGGACGTCTCAGGCAGTAGGAGGGAGGGATGGTGTTCTCATCCCTCTGGTACACTCTCTCCAGCTCCTGGGTGCTGACACCCGCCCGCTGGCCCTCCCGCAGCAGCAGCTGGTACTCTGACACCTCCACCTGGGCGGGCAGGCAGGCCTTACCATACTGATGTCCCACCAGGGCCTGCAGCACCGCCATGTGGACACAGAGGAGACAGCAGCATGTTCAGTCCTGATTAGCTCACACTTTTATGGTTGTTTATGGATTTATGAAGCTCAGCAGCTGATGTTAATGTACATTATAGTGTGTTGCTGAAAGTGCCTCAGGGCTACAACTGTGCTGATCACTCTGTATTACTCAAACTATGATTTAATTGAATTTTATTTTATTTTTTTAACACTATGATGCTGCAGTAGAGCCTGAGGCTTCACGTACTACTACAAACGCATGACTACATTAATCCTGATGGTTTATTTACCAGTAAAAAAGGTCCCGCGGAGCTCTTTCTGCATTCTTTAATCAGCTGCTGTCTGGTGTTTTCATCAGGCCAACGACTGGGATCACTGGACTCAAATGGGTCGATCACCTACACACAGACACACACACACACACACACACACAACCACACACAGCATAATGGTTAAAACAAACTAGAAGAGAGAGATATCTGATGATCAGTTTATGAAAAGCACACAGTGAGGAGCAGTAACAATCGGCCAGGTGGCGGCTCAGTAACATATGATATTCTTCCATCTCTCTAATTACACACGCTTATGAAAAGAGATGGCACAATGTGCTGGTTAAACTGCCCCGAGGTGGTTTCACACACACTGACACACACAACGCACAGAGTCGCGTTACAGCTGCTCATCCTCTTTTCAAGTCAAATTTAATTAGGCAAAGTTGAGTAAAATTGACTGCACTTTTAAGGGAATGGCCACAGGGGGATAATGGGAAAGAAGAAAGGACATACACACACACACACACACACACACACGACTGGTAGCTACCAAATAATATTGCTTTTGTATTGCACTGCTGGCAGTGAGCGATGTTACACAGAGAAGTCTTGGTGATGCTTGAATCTGTCTGTAATAGTGCTGAAACAGTTAGTCAATTGTCCCTGCAGTCCACTGACTGAAATTACTTTTCTGGCTGCAGCGTTTCAGAATAATTTAATTCCATCTTGTAAAGGGATTGTGCAGGGGTTTTTTCTGCTGTTGGTCAGACGAAACAGTAACTTTAAAGGAATACTTAACCTACACAATAGTCATGCTGTGTTGCCTTGAATTGGTGAAGAATTTCTTGGATGCCTCCACAGATAAAGTGAAAATATTGGTTTGCTGATTGATTCTGTGTTTAGCAACAGCAATAATAGCAAGTATAATCCAAGTCTCATTTACCCAAGAGACTTGGATTGTGCTGCATAAATTGTGTGAGAGTTTATCAATAGATGTTCTGATATAGTTTAAGTTTTAAGTTCAGTCAATCCCTATCCCACTGACGATGGGCATGCCTTCTTCTAGTTAGCCTATCAAACTTTGCCACAATCTCCTTCAGCCATTCATGTTGCTGCTGCCAAACTAAATCTGTTCTCTTCTCTGCTCCTGTCAGCTGTCATTTCAGGCAGAATCATTACGCCCTCCTCCACCTATTCACCTCCAGTCACCTTATCCCTTGCCCAGGACGAGCTCATCTAAAGCCCACTCCTCTACACATCCTCAGCTCCCTCTTCATCTCATCTCATCACCACCACCAGCATCTAGACTCCATAGAGGGGCTCCCTAATCTACTACGTCTTTACCGCCCTCCTGAAATACATGACATAACGATAGGGTCTAATCGCCACAGACTTTTCACATTTGTCATAATTATGTGCACATGTAAATCTCAGAATGAGTCTCTCCCGGTTAAACGTGGTCCCCAATCAATCAATAAATCAATATACTGTGGAGACATGCCAGAAAAAGTTGTCTTCACAAATTCAAGGTAACATAGCATCACTAATTAAACACAAATGGCCATATTGTAGTTGAAATGTTTCTTTAACTCAGGACTATCACCTCTGATAGCAGCAGCAGCTTCTGTTAAAGTCAACACTGCATGAACAATTAAACAAGTGAATAAAACAATATTCAGAAATTAATTGCTCTACATCTAATTTTGGTTCAGATATCTTTTTACTATTAGGAAGAAGATGCACATTTCAGTAGATCATGGAGCTATAAGAATAAAGACACCACCAGGGACACATCACTGTAAACAGAAACAACTTTATTTACCTAATTTTTGTCAAGGATCTCAAATAAAGTAAGTTACATTGTGCAGTGGAGCACAGCTGAGTGCTCCCTCTGGGTCTAAAAGCCTTTAGCAGTGTGAGTGGCTGCGACATTACAGTAAGTGTTACAGTGTGAAGTGGTGATTAAAGGAAGGAAAGGACATAAAACTTTATAAGAAAAAGAAGAAAGTAACTTTCCCATCTGCAATACAAAACATAGATAAGCGTGCACTCACCCTGACATCCAGTCCCAGTGTGTGTCTGCAGTGCTCTCTGAGTTTAGGGAACACACTCTCTCTCAGAGCTCTGCGCTCCACCACACTATCTACATAGAGTAGAAACACAAACAACACACACATCTATTCACAAAACAATTCAGAACGTATAAACTTACATCACTTGCTTTGCTACATACCCTCTGGGTTGGAGCACAGGTAGAGTTTCACACAGGTGGAATTCAAAGACGAGCCGTGTTTTCTTCTGGAGCGCATGCTTAACTGCTAAAATAAAGCAAAACAAGGGAGGAAAAAATTGGGCATGAACATGTTCAGTGACCCAAATAAGAAGTTCAGAGTGGCTGCTTTGCTGCTCTTTCTCTTTTCCCTGTCGCTCCACTCAGGAAACTCTGGCCTCGGGTGTTTATAGAGCGTGTTATCATGAGCACACCCACTTCTAGGGACTGGAGCGTCTATCCAAAACACACAAACACATGCATTTAAAAACCCATACAGACGCACAGTTGTGTACATACTCAAATATGTAGGGCAGACCAACAGAAACTCAAGAAACTCAGAAACAACTTTTCAATATTTTTTTTTATTAATTAACATTTGTACACAATAAATACAAACTTTGTTTTGTTTTTTTGTACAGCCAATAATAATATGCAGAAAGACTTTTGCACCTGTTCTCATTATTGTCACCATGGCAACAGTCCATGAAGACAGAGAAGGCCAGTTGTTAATAGCGGCAGCTGTGAAGCCGCTCCAAATCGAAGGATGAAAAATAAAAGAATTATATAATACATAAAAACCCCCAAAAACAGGCTCATACCAAATAATTCAACACTGTGGCGGACCGGAGGGACTGTGAGAGAGGGGGAAATAATCCTGATCAAAGTGGCAACTGGCAACAAAAAGTCATTAATTTTATATGTGATAGAAAGACTGATTGAGCGTCTATGGCGGGAAGTTCTGCTGTAAACCATAAACTTCAAACGAGTCTGAAAGCTCAGAGAGATGAAGGAGAGGCTGCTGCTCAAGTCGCCTTGACCACGCTGTCACAAGTCAGTGCCAGTTCCTACAGCAGCAGGGGAGCGGAGGTTTGGATCTGAAACTGCAACTCATTCCGGGATGTGGATGCTACACAAAATGTTTCTAAAAGCTGATGCAAAAATATAGATTTTTTAGCACTGTCCTCATTTCTTGCATCACTTTTCTCAGTCTGACATAATTCACCTGCACCTTGCAAAGAGGGAATCGATTAGTTTGAGCCCAGATTAGTTTGTTTCCCATCTTACAAAACGTCTAAAGCTGTGCCCCAACTCCAGGCTGCATATTATTACTAAACAGTGTGCACTTTATACAAGAAATTAAGATACTTTAGAGTTGCGTATCAACAGGAAATGTGCTATGATACTGCAACTTTGGAGCTTAGGAGAAAGGAGAAAGCAACATAGATAGATACGCTTATTGTTATTTTCTGTAATATGTCTGGAGCTGTTTTAAAACAGGGTGCAGGAGCTCCCTCTTTTCTTTTTTCTGTGTGTTTGGAGCAGTGCTGTGCATCAACACCACACTCCAACATCTGCATCTTTGAGTGTACTTTAGCGCTCTACAAAATCAAACCCTGTTTGGAATAAATATGGAGGAGGAAACTGGGACACATCTTCACATCTGATCCTCTCATCTTTTAAACAATCACACACGGGCTCGTCTCAAGACTATAAAACCACATTGTCTCTCTACGTCTTCATTCCAAACGTCTCTTATTATAATCATGTTTTTTGTTTCATAAGTTTAGCAAAACATCAATTTACATTGTCCACAATTATCTCTCTATCTCTTTGGAAGAGTGGGGGATAAAAAATAAACATCAGTCACACTGAAACAAAAAGGATTCGCCACAGAATCAGAATGAAAAGAATAAACTACAGTGATTTATCAGAGTCTATTCCGTCCATTCTGACGCTATGTTAAGGTACTGCTACTTTTCAGGGAAGGTACAAATAAATAAAAGTGCTACGCTGCCCTTTAGGCGAGGAGTTTTAAAGGCTTGAGGGGGGATTTATTTACTTTGAGTAAAAAAGAACACAACAGAATTGTACTTAGCTCCGTTTGAATGTCATTTGCTAGTTCTGTCCATTAAGCATGATGCATTTGCTTTATACATCTCTTTTGTTGTCTGTTTCTACACCATGTGATCACAGGAAAACCTGGGGGTGATATCAAATTGGAAATGATACAGGTTATTTTTTTTATGGACGTGATGGAGTTGCTTGGCATACAAAAGAGAAAATAACACCTGTGAGTGTAATGTGTGTCAAATAAACAAGGATATATGTGATAGGTGAACTGATCGGTGTTATAAATGAACACAGTCATGTGAGAGGAGATATGATCTGTAGGGATAAAAGCTATACAGTCCATTCTGTGGTTAATAAAACCTCCTGACCCCGAATGCGATCAGTGTCTATATCATCTCAAATAAAACTTCTCTTTATCACCACATAGTGAATACCAACAATGTCAGCGCCTCCTGAAGGCACCACCGGCCTCCTCCTGAACCAATCAGCGACACAAGCACACAGAGGGTCACAGAATGAGAGAAGATATAGCGACGTGTGCGTAATATAATGCAACTGTATGTGTGTATATGACAACCATCGATTCACACTGACTGCCAATGGACATAACAGACATTAGAGAAAAGAGGGAGGGAGGGAGAGAGGAAAGGGAGGGTGGGAAGAGAGGCGGAGAAAAGAGCAGAGAGGAGGATCCAGCCTCCTTCTTCTCTCTTGTTCATTCATCCTTCCCTCCTCTTCTTTCAGCTCTCCTTCATACTGTATTTACAGTGCCCTTTCAGAATAAGATGAGGATAAAACTTCCACTACATATCAGACATGGTATTTCAATCAGCTGAGTTAGTCTATATGAAACGCTGTGCATAACATTCCTATGACAACAGTAATGTACTGTACTAATACACATCGAATACGTATGATGATAAGGACTATATATGGCAAGGGAAGGGCTGGCGAGGGGGGAACAGTGCGTCCACACACCACCAAGTTTCTCTGTCCATTTACTTTGACCCCAACTGCACCCAGCTGTCAATCATATTCATGACACGTTTGGCAAGTTTTGTACTTTCTGACTCTCGTCGAGCTTACACTTCATGTAGCCCAGACACTCAAAACTATGGTAAAGGGTATCAGACAAGTAAAAAACACAATTTACCTTACTTTTATTTATGGTATATCTTTCACCAGTTCATCTTTAAACTCATTTATTTGTCTGTTTTTTGGTTTTGGCACAGATTTACTCATTTATTTCTTCCCTATTTTTCTTTCCCCCTAACGTTAGCTAGCCTTTTTTGTGAACTACCAAGCTGAAACTGACTTTTATCATAGAGCTGCACCAGCTACTGCACCAAATGTTAATCAGCAACATACTGTACGGCATACTGCTCTAGCGTTAGAGTCTAAACTCTTGTAACAATAACTAAAGCATTTACGCCACGGCTGTATAAAGAGAAATGGATACAGCTTTGGAAAGTTGCTCAGTGGTGTATGAAGCCAAAAAGTTCGACTTCTCATGTACAAATTACCCACATCTTCTCTATTGTTGGGCCCATGGAGCAAGCATGCTATAGACTTTCACGAGCTGAATAGCTAACTTCCTGTATAGCCTTCCGCTGACTTGAATGGGGATAAAATCATATTATTGTGCAGCTCTTCTGCGCTGATTATGCTGGAACTGGAACTCTGACAAATGGAGAGGAAGCTGGAAGACACACTATGAACCCATAGAGGTGGAAGGTAAAGGCTTTGCAAGACGTTCTCTCTGCAAAGTCTTCAACCGATTGGGTGGTAAAGAAGAGGGGCATCCAATCCACAAGCAAAGTCACAGAGGAAGTCACTGTGGCTTTGAATTAAGAGAGCTGAACTGTGGGCACATGCTGCTGGGAGTCAGGTCAGGGCCTGATCAACCCCAACTATGTTGCCTGGGTGAGAGTGTCTGATTTTGACAGACCCAAAACACCCGATGACCCCAGGTCACATCACTGACGATGTGTCCCAGTGCATCCAGACAATGTATCTTGCACAGACTTTCAAAATGTTATTGGAACGAACGGATCAAATTCTTACAGTGAAAGTTTGTGGGGGTGGTGACGCTTAAACAAATGAGCTACTGATTTACAGACATCTTTCTAACAATGTAAGTCTATGAGACCAAGTATATTTGGGCCCACTGGCACCACCTGATGGACTCAGGTACTGTAATTCCACTGTTTAGCCACTACAAAAAATGGCTTCAAAGCCTGGCGCTCTTCCCAGGGGGCTGATTTTCGCCAGCAAGCTATTTGCTATGTTACTATGCTAATTAGAATTTCACAGACTTCAGAGACACGCTTCTACGTTCATAATATTTTCATCTATAAGTGCTCTCTCTGTATCAAGGACCATGATGGATGTAAGTCTTAGAATATATTGTGTCATCTTCGACAGTTTGCAGATGTATGTGATCTTATGTGTCTTTTCTCAAAATAAATGACAAAAAAGGTTCCAAGCTCTAGCTAGCTATGCATACAATGATGCTACAGCAGTATGCGGTACAGTATGTGGATCATTAATAAGCACTGGCTGGTGTAGTTTTATAGACAGTTAGCTTCAGATAAGCAGCTGGCCACAAAGTCTCCTTTGCTCCAAACATAAGCAACTGTCTTTCTTAAATGTCTTTTGCCTAAGAAGAGCTTAAGAAAAGCAAATGTTGCTTGGGGAAGACAACAAACGATTCAATATTAAGTACAATGTCGTACTTTTCTTTAACAATCCATTTTATTTTTTTGCCTAGCAATATTAGTATGCAGTAAGTTATATTTTTGACTTGTCCTATAATCCTTTACTAAATCTTGTCAGTCTCAGGGCTCCATAACTTTTTTAATGTTCCATTTTTTGTTCGAAAGTGAGTGAAAAAAGTGACTTCCTGTGCTGATAGATAAACTGCTTTACAGTATCATGAAGTAAGCGAAACAAGAAAAAAAAAAAAGAAAACCTGCCAAACCCATCATTAACTTTCCCTCGCACTCCCCCTCTCTAAACATTCTTCCTCCTCTTCCTCCTCTTCAGTGTGCTCTGGTTTGCTGCCCGATGAGGTAAAGTTTTAAGGCAAGAATGGAAGGACAGGTGTGGGAGGGTGGAGGGGGACGTGGGGGTGGCTACTGCTGCACTTCATTAGAAAGCTAATACGGAGATTATTTAATTGGATACTCTGCCTTCATTCCCTCTCTTCGCTCCCCTCCTCAACTTGAGGATGAGAGAAGATGCGGAGAGGCCGGGGGGGGAGGGGGGCGTCGGACGTGGTTCAGTTCGGTTTACTTCACATCACTTTGTTTAAGCTGACTTCAGTTCAGAGCAGTTCAGTTCCCCAGCCTGTAGGATGTGTCTGTCTGTCATCTGGTTTTATTTTTTCTGTCTCTATAACTGCCTGCCAGCTTCTCTGTCTGTCACACCAGTGTGATCTCCACCTCCTCCGTCTTGTCGCTCTTCTCCTGCGGTCGGCGGGGGTGCTGTTTGGGGGGAGGAGGAGCAGCTCGCACCTGCAGCAGTGAAAGAAAGCATCATAAATATATTTTTTTTTAAAAAGGCAAAGTGAGGGGGAAGGAGATGGCCTACTTTTCTTAATTTGACAAACAGATCATTTCCTGCTGTGGGATGCAAAAAGTAAGGAATATTTACTCTCTACTTTTAGAGCCTTCTTAAAAATAAACACAGTAGTCTGAATTGATATCATAACTAGGATTCACAGGCAGTTTAATCAACACTTTGTGTTATATAGGGCTGCAATTAACGATAACTTTCACTATTGATTAAACAAAACACACTTCTTGAATAGCTTTTATACTAACAGGTCGTAGTTTGCTTGGCCCTCCTTCAGGGGTGAAGCGCAGTGGCTGAGAAAATCCTGGAGACACTGGACTCTTGCCAGAGCTTTGATCTATAGTGGGAGAGAAGGACAGAGATTAAAAAACTTACGGTAAAAAGCCACAATGACATCAACTCAACTTTTGTGTGTGTGTGTGTGTCTTACTGTGGGAGGTTAGCGGTCCCTTGTGTGACGAGGCAGGTGGTGGAGGCTTGTGCTCCCCGTTGAGTGCCGTGGAGGGTGATCGTGGGAGAGGAGGCGGGGTGGAGGTCTCGGGGCTGGTGAAGGGGCTGATGGGAGGTTGGTCATATAGCGGGAGAGGTGGCAAAGAACATGGCAACTTCAGAGATGGAGAAATCTGGAGAAAAGGATAGAAAGAGACAAATACATGATTAAAAATTTGCGGTTTAGCTCTGATGTCAAAAATAAGTCCCTTGCTGTCCTCAATTCCATTAAGTTGCTGCTAAACAATATGCAGAATGGACCAAACGCATCCAAAACAACACCCTCTTTCACATTAAGTGAAGTTTAGACCGCCTTTGTGTGTAAAATTGTGTTTTTGAATCAATTCTAATGCAAATTAATTGGCTGAAACTGACCGGACTATAATTAGACTCATCTTGACCTCAAGAAAAAGACTTCACACTTGGTGGGTGTATCGCTGAGGAGCCACGGAGGTGCAGTGTCGAGTGTGCGCTCTTGAGATCCTCGGCATATTCATTAGTGTTGTGTTATGTAAATACTGTGTCAAGTATTAAGAGGGGACCCCTATTAACTGTTACACCGCTGAACAGCACGCTGGGTACAGCTCTCTGTTTGTCACTCGGTACAGTATTGAAGCAACTCAAACATTTCAAGCATTAGCAATGTAACTTTTGGAGTGAACGCTTTCTTTCCAGGAAATAATCTGGTCCCACATTGCTAGCTGTTTGCAGCTGACACATATAATCTGGCATTGCTAGGAGATGCAACTATTTCAGAACTTAAGGGAGCACAGTGTCAAATAAAGTTGTTTCGATGGGCAGTTCACGAGAAAGCTGCAAGCATCAATACCTGAGGCCAAGCAATCTGCCCATCACTAACAGGCGACAACAGGAGCGACATCAGCATTCACTTGGAGTCGTTTCTCTGTTCACCTGATAAATGAAAGTCCAATAGTCACTCTCTTTTTCATTCTGTTGTTCGTCCCCACTATCTCCTGAGGGGAACATCGGTCTCTCTAAATGCTCCTCAGCTCCACCAGCTAGTTGCTAACGTTGTCTGTTTGCTGTTTGTTGCTAAGCAGGTAGTGTACGGACTTAAAGATGCTAAAACACTTCATAGAGCTGAGTGGAACTGCAGAGTCACGTGATGTAGGATGTGGGTTTGTCACCAGAAGCAGCCCCTTTCACATTAGAGCAATCTCATCCATCGTTGAAAAAAAACAAAACACTAGAAATCCTATAAGGGATACCCTGCAGAAATATTGCAGACAACTTTTACCGTTTCCGTGGCAGCAACCAGGAGGATTCAACTTTTTTTTTAACAATCTCCCCCACATGCCACTTAAAAGACATTAGAGCTGTTGCGGTGTGTGTTATGTCTACAGGCTTTTCGGAAGGGAGAGGCTGTATCCTTCCTGTTGCTGAACCACTAATAGGGCAGCACTCTGAGCCACAGATAAGACTTCTTTCTGTGATTGCAGCGCAGGGTTTTTATCAGAGCGCTGCAGGAACACAGCAGCTCTGATCCACTGTTTGTGAACTCTGCCCTGCTGTTAGATGTACTGGACATCAGCCAGGAAAGGGAGGAGAAGAGAGGAGGGGAGGGGGGGAAATGGCACACCAGACTACACCATGTGCTTGGTATTTCTGCCCTGAGGAAAGACTGATAAGACCAAATTTCCAGCTCCTCAAGAATGATGCGTTGAGTGTCTGTTTGTTACTTAAGTGGGAGTATGTCTCCATTTTCAATCTGCACACACTGTGTTCGAGTCTAAGATTGCTTGTGTCACTTCCCCCTGACTTAATATCTCTGAAACTCATCACTGTGTCTGAGCGCATCAATGTACCTGTATGTCACCCGGCCCTCCTCCGCTGGTCTCTCCATTCTCAGTGAGATCTTCTACCAGCACGGAGGGGAAGACGCCCACCCGTCCGTTGAGCTCCCCCTCCCAGAAGCCGTCGTCTGTCTGAGTGTCACGGCTCAACAGGCGGATCACAGCTCCCTCGGAAAAGGAGAGTTCCTCATCCGCCTGGCCCTCGTAATCATAAAGTGCACGGACGTACATCACTGCGGACAGAAATGAGAGAGACAAAGAGCAGTAAGATACACAGAAGGAATAATTACTCTTGGGAAAATGTAGTCCCTCCTCTGCCTGGCCATCATTGTTATTAAGAGAATGGTACACACCGCTTGAGAGAGGGAGATACAGAGGAGACAGAGAGAAATAATAATTAGGTGACAGAGTTTGCCCACGCATTCAGGTAGAGCAGACACCGTAGGAAGGGGGTTGGAGGAAGGGCAGTAGAAGAAGAAAGATGTGGTGTGGATGCACCAATAATGTTGCAGAAACAATTTCATACAACTGCCTCACTCTTGTTTCTGTTCCAGTCAGTAACTGCTGTGGCAGTGACAAACATTTCTACTTATTTAAAGGTTGATGTGGAAAAACAGCGGCCAAAATATAAATGGATGAAAAGGAAATCAGGAGGGACAGAGCTTGTGGAAGCTGCCTGCAGGTTTTTACTGAACAGTGGCCCGCACACACTTCAGGTTTTGCCTTTACACTTCTGTTTAGTACTGCTACCATAGAAATATTTTTATCTCGTTTCACCCTGTAAGGTAGACAACCCACACTTACTTATTCTAATAATGCTCTGCTTTGCAAATTGAGTGGTGTTTACAGCTGAATTCGGAGCTACTCCAGTGGAGCAGTAAAGAGAAAAATGCCTTAATCAGTGGCGCATAATAACCTCATTACAGGAAGAAAAAAACTCATTCACACTGGTACAACTGGAACTAGCTTGTTTACTAAAACTCCTGGCACGTAGTTTAATTATGTCAAAGACTAATTTAACATCCCTAGGTTGACAGTGCACTCACTGTTTGTGTCTCCATTGATGCAGCCGGAGTGCAGCTCTGGCTCGGTGGAATTGGACGAGGTGTGTGATCGAGCATCAAGCGTAGCCAGAGATTGGAGCATGCTCAACAGACTGTTGGAAGTCGGGAACTGCAGGTATTTCTCTGGGACGTAGCCGACATGACCTGTCTTATTGCGAGCCTGGAAAACACACACGAACACACAAACACAACCAATAAAAACAATGAAGAAAGGCAACATGAAAACATGCATGGCAGGAGAAAATTAAGCACCAATGAGCCACGCAAGGCTGTGAAACGCACGGGATAAACACACAGAGCTCGAGAGATAATGCTCAGGGTGCCTGCAGGTATCAGACACTTACATTTATTGCTTTTTAAGACCATTTAAAGACGATTTTAAACCAAATTTAAAGACAGATTTTTGGACTAATCTTCTTTCTCTTATTCAAGCACTGCAGGTAAGTACAAAGGTAAGTAGTATATATGTAGTACACTGTGCAGGAGAAGATTTTATGAAGGAATATGGTCATTAAAGTGAGTTAGGTTAATTTACATTTTGCCAAAAGATAAGTGCAAGTAGTATTATGTTCAGTAGTATGTTTAAAGATCTGTTACATAAAAAAATTGGACTTTCACACAGAAGAGCTCGACTCATTTCAATTCAAACCTCACAAACTAAAATTTAAGACATAAAGGTATAATATTTATAATACTGAATTTTAAGACATTTTAGGGACCTGTAGACTCCCTGTAGGGTCTGAAGAAGGGCACCTGTGGCTCGAAACGTCACTCCAGGTTGGTGGAATAAATGCACCTGAAGGGAGCTTAAGTGTGCGGATTTTTCTTTGTCTTTTCAGTTTAATTCATTTAGTCCAGCACCTTTTTCATTTTTTGGATGTGCGTGGCTGCTCTGTTTGTATTCAAGGGACCTGTAGACACCCTGATGCTTCTGTTGTATAACTGTAAGCGCAATGTAGGTCTGGGTGATGTGGCAAAAATCTTCTATCATGATATATGTAATTCATATCACAGTAACGGTATACATCACAATATAGTAATTGTTCTGTAAATTAAATTAAGAAATAGTTTTAAATAATCATACTGCACTTATCACATTGGATTACTGTCTTTTTTTGGAACTTCTATACAAACAAAAATTCAGCTGCCTCACATGAAGCAACACTTAAAAAAAATTCAAAACAGTAAAACTAAAATCCTTTCAAAATAAAATCTTTAAGGGTGCTGAGGACAATAATTGTGTTTGAGTAGTAACCTGTTACTGTGTTTCAACCTTTGCTCTCGCCCTCCATGTCTGCCCAAATCATGTTACCTTGCGAGAAAGCAGGATTCGCGAGACTGTGAGATCACAAGAGAATCACAAGATCACGCAAGAACTCTGCCCCAAATTGCTCCTGCTGTAGAAACGGTATTGCTGGTATTCTATTCATGTTTATTCTTGTTTATTTCATTGATGTATATAATGTAGGCACAGTGACTAAGTAGTAGTACTTAATATCTTAAGTACTAGTGTTAAACACCGTAGCATAATGCACATTCCATTTTTATTTGATTTAATGCACATTTTCATTTCTATTTTACTTTATTGCTTTATATTTACATACTTTTATTTCATACTCTTATTCTTACTTCTGATCATTCTCTGTTCTTTACATCGAAGCGACTGTAACAAATCAAAATTTCCCCTCGGGGATCAATAAAGTATTTCTGATTCTGATTCTGCCAAATCTCTGCCAACATATTTCTACCACCACACAGTTTATATCATCATATTGCCCAACTCTGCACATCTGTGTGATCACTGCATGTGTGTGTGTATTTGTGCACCTTGACCCAGTCTTCCATGTCTCCGTCCTCAATGACCTCCAGCATCTCCTGTTCATCAATAGTTAACTCATCCGGCTGAGAGGCCTGTGGGAGAGACACAGCAACAGTGTCAAAGACAGAGCAAGACGAGACATTCATACAGTAAAAACCCTCCACACTAGACTGAGTCCATCATTAATAATTCATTTTAACCTGCTAGAAAAAGTCACGGTTTTTCACATTCATCAGCATATATGCAACAGTGGCATTCAACTTTGCTTACCTGACTACATGCATGGGTGAACTACTGACATTTGATAGGTGTGTGACCAGGTAACCGCAGAAGGGTAATCTGTGTGTGTTGGGTTTGTACCTTGTATGAGTACAGGACTTTGCAGGTTAGCGGGTAGTTTCGGAGGGTTCCCGAAGGACTGGAGCTGCTGTCGTCAAAAACCTCCATATTCTCTTCACACTCTTCTCCCTCCTCACGCTCCAAGTCCACTGTGCCCTTTAACACACAAACACACAGCCAGATAATGTCAGAACCTCTGATAAGTACAAGGACAAATAAGAAAAGCACCATTCACCTTTACAGCTCCGGGATAAAAAAAGATCAAGTACACAAAGAGTTCTCCAAATACACAAAAATTATATATCCTGATGTGACGCCCACCTTGTTGACTTGTGTTATTTTCTTTGTCTATGCTGGTATCTACACCTGCTAGGTCTGTCCATGTAACAAAACTTTCACTTGTTACCTTTCCCCTCTCTTCCTGTCTGTCTGCACTCTCTGTGCTGGCGTTACAATCTCATCTATAGCACTGCTTACCTTTGCTTCCTGCCAGGGTTTCTCTGTCCTGCTCTGTGCGGGTACTACAGCTTATAGAGACAGGTGTAGAGGGACTAATGTTTCATATGATCCAGCACCTCCCTCTTTTGTTCCGTGAGAATTTCACTGGCTTATATGATGGTCATGTGATCCAGCTGGTAGAAAGATCTATCACACGCAGCAAGCTGACCCGGCCGCAACAATAGAGTGTGTGTTTGGGTGCTTGTGTTATCCATTCCCAAGTGATTGTGTTTAGTCATCAGATTTCTGTTGACACAGTAAACTCAACACCGGTGCAGAATAAAACAGATGTGTGTGTTTTGTATATGAATGGGAACCCATTCCCTGGGGAAATAAATAACCTCCAGGTGTGTTCCGAAGGTGTTCGCTAAATAAACATTCACACACTTATAAAAGCTCGTTGATAAGTTTGTTGTGTTATTCATTCACTTTTCTGCATTGATTTAAACGTGCACAGCCTCGGGGCCAATTCCATTTCATCCCTGAAGTAAAATGACCGGCGTGTATTTCGGTAACAACCCAATAAAATATCACCAAAAATACATCTCAGTGTGTGTACCAATACAGCCCAGATGCAGACCAATGGACACTTTTATGGCTCCGGGAAGTAATAACTGTGAAAGTGATATCGTAATGAAGGCAGCGGCTGCCTGAGGGACTTGCGGGTTCATGGCTTAAAGTATTTCATCGTCGTATTAATAAAATTGAATGGGAAGAAGAGAGGGTCGGGGGAAGTGTCTGCTCCCCACTCTCATTGTTTTTCTTTGCTCTCTTTCTGCAGATTATTATTCACAATCCATCCATCCTTCCTCCCCTCTCTGACCATCGGTCACTTCTTGACCTCTCCGTAATCAGCAAACTGCTGTTAACAATCCCTCCTGCTGTTTCCTGCCTCCTCTCCGTCTCTCTCTCTCTCTCTTCATTTCCCTTGTTACACCTTGTCATTATAATCCCTCTTTCTTCACCGCTGTCAGTCTCTGAAGGCTCCAGTACACTCCAAATAAAATCAAAGGCTGTTGAACTGCTGTCAAATGCCTGAAAACTCAATGTGCCTCCTGGTCTGTTCTTTTAATGACACCCACGCCAGATGGAGGGGTTTTCGACAAGCCTAGCCTCCAACAGATTTATTTTATAAATAGAGCAAGGAAGAGCTGAAAGAAAACTTTAAAAACAAGCGTGAATTCACGAAAGCTGTGACCACTGACAGGAATGCATCAACATGTTCATGCATTCACACACACAACCTCACAATCATGTCACTATAGATGCCTCCCTACGACAACTAGTTCATGGGACATGGCAAAATTAAAATGGTGTGTGTGTAAGTCTGGAAGTCGACCAAACGTTTGTCGACCAGAAATGTCACTAGTCGGCAAGATTTCAAACAAAACGTGAAACTCTATTAGGAGCTGGGCCTTGTCAAAATAAATCAAAACCTGCATGTCTGGACCATGTGGGAGTTTAATTTGGAAGGGAAGACACAGGAAGTGGACACGCTCAGCAGTCAGGCAGGAGTCTCGTTAATTTCCAGGGCTGGTACCTGCAGTTATTCCGCAGGCTTGTTAATAACATGTCGGGCAGGAAATCCAAAGTGTGGGATCATTTTGAGAAGGTGAAGGACGAACCCAAGGTGATATGTAAACTCTGCAGGCAAACATTTGCCTATCATTTGTTGACTACAAACATGACGTATCATCTTTACAGCTACATGCCCATTAGCTACTTAGCTTAGGAAAATTTTTAGTCAGGGGCAGCCCTATACCATGGACACAAAGAGTACAAGAGTGGATCGAGAGCCACCTCTGTCTCTCTCAAACCAAATGGTAACACTAGGCAGTGCTGATCAAATATAAACCAAGATTCTGCTGCCATATTGCCTTTTTCTTGCCTAAAATGTCTCCAGAAACACATTTTAGTGTACAGTTTGGCTGTAATACGAGAATTTGTGAGCAAGATGTGGGAACCAAACTGTTGAAAAAACTGAGATCAGGGGCACCCGGTAGCTTAGTGGGAAAAGCAGGCGTCCCATATATAAAGGCAATGCACTTGCCGCAGCAGCCGTGGGCATGATTCCAGCGCGGGGCCCTTTGCTGCATGTCATCCCCTCTCTCCCCTCTTTACACTTAGACTGTCCAACAAATAAAGGCAAAAAGCCCCAAAAAAATCTTGAAAAACAAAAAACTCAAACTGTCAAACTAAGCACCGCTGAATAAATAAGAACCAAGATTCTGTTACTACATTGCCTATTTCTCATTTAAAATGTTTTTAGAAACATGTTTTAGCTTACTGTTTAACTGTTATTTGTTACCAGCAGGCCACCATATCGTTTCCTGTGTCAAAATGGCCAAGCAGTGTGGCACTTTGCATTCTGGTAGCCACAGCCATTTTCCTCTGATTTTCTGGTCATGAAGCATCGATTTAAAAAGTATTTGCATCCCTCTACAGCAGAGACAACTTAGTTTTATGAAAAGACCATCCTTCCAGCAGTGAAATACGTCTTTAAGTCCACGGAATTGTGTAAACACAGCTCTTTGTTTTGGTCACCATTTTGTTTGTGCACATTTGCCAGTTCTAATTGTGGAACCGCGGCCTTACAGTATGCTCCTCTATGTTCTCTTCTGTTTTTCACGATCCCGCTGTCTCTCTCACCTCTGCATCCAATTTTACTTCAACATTATCACTCCCTCCTCACCTCTCCCCCTCACCCTCTCCTCCTCATTACACCACCTCCTCTTTTTCTCAACTCTCTCCTGCTTCTCTAATTGTCTCTTCAACACTCCCTCTCTCTCACCGCACAGCTCCCTCCATCATCCCGTCTCTCCATGTGTCTCTTCCTAGAACGCCCTCATTGCCCAGACTTTCTCATGCTCAGTATCTCTCTCTGTCTTTCTCTCTGGTGTTAGCTGCGTGCTGCAATATCATGTGAGCAGAATGTCAAGTGCTTCCGATGGAGCAGACCGACTATGTTTAGTCCTGTTGACAGACACACACGCACAAAGACAGACATCTCCAACACAAAGTCCCATATGGGATCACACTCCTTGTCGTGGACGCACATTCTCCTCCCCTCATGTGTACCCGATGGAGAGACAGACACGCACACACAAATGCACAAACATAAATGTATATAAATGTCCATAATTCAGGTACACATCCAGTCACACACACACACACACACACATGGGCACAACATAAATGGCTCAGTTAGTGATTGTACATAATTAAAGGCTACATTAAAGGGATAGTTCAGGATTTTTGTAGTAGGGCTGTATGAGGTACCTATCCATAGTCAGTGTATTACCTCAAGTAGATGGCGGTCAGTGCACTCCCTGTTTGCAGAAACAGATGGGACAAGCACCCAAGAAGCTCCGCAATACATTGCTGTTAAGGGGGGGTTGACACCAAAATATATTTTAGCCACCTAAAAAGAGGCCCATTTAAAAATCAATATCAGTCTAAGTGGATGCTATATTGAGGGTATTTTCACCACTTTGCCGTCAGACAGCCCTCTTCTTTGGCACTACATTTTCTCAATCATAGAGCTTCCATATTGCGCCGTGCACTGTATAACTCAGCAAGTCTGCTGTTTGGGTCAGACTGTCAGTGATTTATAGAAGACACAACAAATACTGAAAGTAAAACTGAGTGATTATGACAACAAAGACAAAGTGACGTTCACTGTGGAGACAAGAGGATAGCTTTCTGAGCCAAATTACAGAGAAGAAGAACTTTTGCAGAGGGAGACTGAACGGGTTGAAAAAGAGAGAGGGAGAAGAGAAGGGAAACTTCTGTGGAAGCTGAAGGCCGAGAGCGAGCAGAAGCTAACTGTGAACTGTTATATGCATGCTCAGGGACCCAGAGAGCTACTGCTGCCATGAGTCAGACGTGGTTGCAACAAAACTACAGGATCTTTCTGAATCAGAGGATGCCAGCGCCTCACATACAGTCTGAAATCTCTGCATCACCAATCATCCAGAGCTCCCCACCTTACTGGATGCCAGTGTCTTGCAGATCTTTGTCAATTTTCTGGGATAAAAAGGAAAAAAAAAAAAAACAAGACCAGAGGGGCCTGATGGCGAGTTGTCCTTACATTAAGTTTTTGGCTCTCAGTACTATTGTATAATGACTGATTATTAGACAACCAAAGTTTTATGGGCTGTGTTTATCTTATCAACGTATTTGTTTTAGCCATTTGTAGCGGCAAACTAAGCTGGAATCACACACTCTATAGCAAATGGTGCACTGTGATAACTGTAGCCTTCAACATTTTATGTTGTAGTACGAAACTTTACCCTTTTCCTGCTGGTAAGGCTAATATCACCATCTACTGATGATATGTAGCCAGAGCATGTGAGCGGAGCGGAGCGGGTGAAAATTTCCGTTCCTCGCTCGCAGACCTGTCACTTTGCGCCGCTCGTCCGCTCCGCTTGGTTCTGCGCATTCTTCGCTCCGCTGGATGGAACACGGTGAAACCATGGCTTCTCTTTCTTTCTTAAACAGCCACCAAAAACACAAGCACATACCATTTCTGAAGTACTGGTATTTTCGAAAGTAACATGTCTTTTTTGCATGACCTCGCAACAGCATTTTCTGACCCAATCCGCAGACCTGCGGAGTAATACAGTCCACGGCTATGGCGGCACAGTAATACAGAAGTTTTAAGGAAAAAAAAGAAAAAGTAAATGGCTGTCTGGCAGTTGTGAGAAAAGCAGTGAAAGCCGTCCACTTAGACTGACAGTGAATTTTTCATGTAGGCTTCTATTTTGGGTGGCTAAAGTTCGATTTGGTGTCAACCCCCCTTCACAGCATTGTATTGCTGAGCTTCTGGAGCTTGTCCCGTCTGTTTCTGCAAACAGGAAGTGCACTGACCGCCATCTACTGAAGGTTACACACTGACTATAGATAAGTACCTCATACAGCCTCACTTCAAAAATCCTGAACAATCCCTTTAAGTTCGGCACTTTGACATTTTCTAATGCTATACAGAAATTATGTTTTAGAAACAACCAAAGATATGAATATTAATTGTGTTAAAAGGGCCAGCTGCTTCTCACATCATTTGGGTTAAAAATATTTTTTAAAATCATAAACAAATGAGAAAAACACAACTGTTTCATCTTTTAGTGAAAATATATTCAACTTTCCAACACTCCTTAAAGCAGCAGCCCTCGCTGTCTACCTTACGCTTCTTTGCTATGGCCAAGTCTGCTACCTAGCAGGAAATGTCTGTTGCTATATAAACGCTCCCTTGCTTGTTTACCGTCTGTTTATGAAATCACATTAGTTCCGCCTGTGTCATTCCTACTTGGTGCATGTCTACAAACTGTCTAACAGTTCTGCATTATGAGGTGAACGGAAAAAATGCAAGATGATCTTGCTTGAATAACCAATATTGTGGAGTGGGCCACATATAGTATATTTTGAACAATAAGCCTCAGGCTGTTGAAAATCTGTCCATGGGCCACAATTGGATAGATTTGGATGTGCCTGTGCTAAGCTAAGTTAACCTGTACCAAGCTCTAGCTACAAATTTAGCTTACGGACAAAAGAGTTGTGTCAATCTTCTTATCTAACTCTCACCAACAAAGCTAATGAATGTATATCCCAAAATGTCAGACTATTTGTTTATGGTGGAATGCTGTATTGGGTGGGCGTCCACCACCACCCCCGACATGCATAGAGCATCTACACAGGTAATAAAGAAAAGGTCCCTTCAGGCTTCAGATCTGTGCTCTATCTTGCCATAAAAGCTATAGGGGTCGTGAAATAAAAGCTGCCACTTGTGTGAGGACTACATCAGTATTCCAATGGGGAAGTGGGGCGTTTTAAGAGGCTGTAACTGGCGTGACGGATGATTAGGCAGCAGGGCTGAGGTCAATTATCTTGCAATTTACATCATTCAGGAAGTGATTTGTCAGGAGAACCATTCTAGCTGGGTGGCTTTTACTTATAATGAAATCATAAAGACTGAAAAGTCTATGATTATGATGACTCGGTGCCTTGGAGTTTAAAGTGACATTTTTGAATGTGCTGAATTAAGTGCAGCGTTTGTGTAGCGCAAGGAGAAAAAACTGTTGGAAAGAATGACGAGCCGATAATAGATATATGATTAACACAGAGTGACACAATTCAGTGGTCTTGAAGTGGGTAAAAGAGGCCACCATGCATGCAACACCAATCATTATGTTGTGTGGTGAAAAGGAACTACTCCTATTGTGAATTATAGGTGTGAGATTTGCACTTTCCAGCCAAGTCAAAAACTGCTGCAACTTTGAAAATCTATTTAAGTTACTGGCACACTGGTTGTCTCATTAGATCTAATGTTATGTCTACAATTTAGTAAATTTCGTTAACAAGCTTTCCGAAGTTCTTCTGGCATGGCGGGAAAGCAGCAACACGCGCACAGTGAGGGGAGGAGTCTCACCGACAGTGAGGGATCGTGGGAAGTGTAGCTGGCCCAACGTTCATTCTCCAGCTCCTCCATCACCTACAGCATGCACAGAGAGAGTGGGGGGCGGGGGGAGGGGAGGGGTGAGGGGGTTATACACATGTTGCAAACAGGCACACGCACATACTGCACTGCACAAACTGGAATTAATGTGTGAAAGGATTTAAATGCACACTCACACACACGCACACTCCAAACAGTTGTATGTATGAATGCACTCACAAACATTTATCACACACTGTTTCACACTTGCCTACATGAAACAAGTCAGGCAGAGAGGAGAGGCTTACACACACACACACACACACAAACAATATATACACTATACGTACACATATTTTCCAACACTCAGACAAAACACACCTGGTTCATAGCGCTCTTCAGCCAGGTATCCACAGCAACCCCTACTTGCCGCAGAAGGTCCAACCGAGCCTCGGCTTTTAACTTTATTGTCTTTGGAGAGAGAAGAGGTTAGCAATGTTAGAAACATCTAATATATCAGAGTTACACAGTTTTTCTGGCATCAGTCTTAAAAGGAACATCACTTTATTTTTTTTACTTTTACAACCATTTACTGTAAAACAGGGACCTATTTGAAATCTGTCTGAGTGCCACCATTTTTAATCGCTGTCTAATAGCGTCACTGTGTGCCCATATCACCACGCTTAACCTGCTGAGTAAAATCTTATCATGACTATGACACAACTATGAAAATAAGAGCTTGTAAAAAATGTGATTAAATTTAAATCAGCAGAGGTAAAAGCCTAAAATGTCTCACTGAGGCTCGAGAGTGCCAGAAGGCTCCTTACACTGAACAGATGAAAGCAGGTATTCACCAGCCTTATTACTGGGACTACAGCAGTTGCAGTCAATTTGGTCTCCAGGTTGCAAAAGTGCTTTATATTCATTCAGCAGTGGCAACCTCTTTCCCAGTGACAGACATCACTGTGTACAGTAAGCACCAAGATTAGAGCCATTTCTCATATATAATTGGTTTTTAAAGTTATGCAGGGAGTAGGACCTCAGGTGACTCCCTATGCCAGAGCAAACGTTACGATAAGCAACTGCCGAGTCGTGATACACCTCAATAAAGTGCAATGGGGATGATGTTTTTTGTAGGCCAGCTGGAAAGTTAACATCGCCCTGGTTTATTCGACAAAAAGCAAGTGAGAGTTTTCAACAGGATTTCGGATAATTGCAGAAAATACAATCTGTGGCGAACAACAGTTGAAGGAATTTACACGTTTTGTTCAGCAAGATAATCTTCACAAATGAACACCACCTTTATGATTCTTTCAGGGTCCAGTGTTTGGGATTTAGGGGGATATATTGGCATAAATGGACAGAGAACTGTTTTGTTTTTTGTTATCTTAGAATAAGCTTTTTATATCTACAATCCGTCTCCTCTACGGAGTCCGCCATGTTGCACAGCCATGTTTCTCATGGCCAAGACGGGGAAAAACAAAAACTGGCTCTAGATAGGGCCATTTGTGATTTTGCGTTGGCCACCATAGTTCGTATCCCTCTGCAACAAGAGCATTGGAACCCCCCCCCTTTTTTTTTTAACAAGATACTGCTTTATTCTGAGACCTCTGTGGGTAACTAATAATAATAACTTTTTAAATAAAATCTCTAGAACCTAACCAGGACAAATTTCATGTGGTTGCAATCTGCAGTCCTCACTGCTAGATTCCACTAAATACCTTAAGTTTACAAGATGTTTCTTTAAGTGTACATGCAAAGACAGCAAGTAAAATCACATATTAGGCTATAGACAATAGATGCTATAGACGTTCGCATGACTTCAGTGTTTTTACCACAGGCTGTAAAGCTGTGTTTCGCTATATAACAAAAAGGCTTCAAAATTTATGAGTGGGGTATTTACTGGGAATGTAATGACACATCAATCTGGATCGATATCGATTCAATGATCAACGATCCAATATCATCAATGCAAAGTATGAACATCAATACATTATATCATCATCTTCAAGATGCACCTCTATTTTGAAATTCCCATGGCATATCTGTGTCACCATTTTTCATCTAAGCACACCTTCTTCCAAAACATTCAAACAGTGCTAGCAGCCTAGCAGTCAAAAGACAATAAGGATATTTACTGATATTGTCTCGGTTCCTGGATTGAATTGAGTCAAAATCATATCATGGTGTAAAACAAAATGTGAAAATCTTTCAGTGTATTAATCACGGCTGTCATTTTAGGCATCCGACTGTCACAAACTGGCTCAGTGAATGTGACAATGAGGAAGTCCACACAAAAGATTCACTTAAAACGAGCAGAATTTATTGAACTAAATTTAACTTAAATAATGAATGGAGTGTGTAGGTCAGCAAAGTCAGTTATGAAAGCCATGCATGGGTGTGTGTCAGGTGTGCTGTGGAGGTGCTGAAGGTGCAAAGCAAAAACAATGATGCCCAGTGAATGTCACCTGAAAGAAGGGAGAGGCCAAGTTTTATAGCCTCGAGGCCCAGGTGAGCCTAATCAAGGTAACGCCCCTCCCATGTCAGCCAGCTGCCTGATGGGAGGGGCATCATCACACAACCAAAGCCCATTCAAAAGACCCACTGACTTCAAAAGCTGCAAAAATGCTAACTCATTCCTGCACCACTCTACTACAGAGTAAGGATGTGAACTGCATTTGCACCCCAGAATGTGTCATGTGGTTTAAATGGCAACTCATCAATTCTTGCTGTACTTTGTTTTATAATGAGCTGCAAACACTGGGCATGTGCCGTGTTATTTCCTAATGAGACAATATGATCAGGCTATAACCACCAGTAGGGAAACCCCTGAGATTTACATCCACTCTGCCTCTTCTTCCCAACTCTTTCATCTCTCATCCTTTCTCTTTTTTCCTGCTGTCTCTCACTGTTTTCATCAATTTCCTCTTTCATTACCCCTGTCTTTCCTTTCTCACAGATGCTGACAGAGCAGATTGATAGCTGATAGCTGCCTCCCACAGAGACGTACAGTCAGACAAACAGAAGCACACTGTCGAGACAGACTTCCTGGCTTTGATCAATAAAGACCTGAGCCCCTTAAGTGCCTCCATTTTTTTCTTTCCATTAGCAGCACCCAACAAATGCTAAAGGTTGCTGCTGGACCATAAACATACCAGAATAAAGAGGAGAAAAGTTTAAAAAGATGGGCGATATATTTTCATCCATCTGTACAGTAGGAGTCAATAGAATAAAGAGGCAGTGGTGTGAGTATAGATCACTGGTGGATAGACTGTACAACCTCAGAGAGACAGTCCAGCTGGACGGCAGCACCAATCAATAAAACAGACAAAGGTAGGCAGAAATACAGATGGAGAGACAGACAGGCAAAGAGATTCGTCTGGCTATAACTACCATTGAATTATTCTAAATTAAGGGAACACTTTTTTTAATATGACTCATATGAAAGCAGACGTTAAACATTAAGAATTTAGCTGCTGCAGCACTCAAAAGATGACGACAGCAGCTGAACTCATCATAAAAAGCGATGACACATGAGATCCATTTGAAACTAGACAAATATAAGAAGCTACACAGCGTGGGAACTGATTGGTCTGCTGTTTTTATCGACAAGATATGTGCACTGTACTGTAATGACCAAAGATATGCTACATGTGAACACACCCTTATGACTGTGCCCGTGCTCTGTATACCAAAGGTAATTAATATGCCAATGCTGATTAAATTGTGCCTACATTACGAGCGCACACTTCCAATCAATTTTCCGATCCTTATTAGCTCTGTTTGCTTGTGCTGGAAAGTATCTGGGTGCACAATCTTTTCTCTGTCTTGATGCATCTGCTGTCTGAAGCATTTGGATGCCACGTGTTAATGAGGCCAGATTGTCTGGTGAAGCCAGTAAGAGAACAGCCTTCAACGGCTCATTAGTATGGAGACAGCCTCTTGCCTCACTCTCTCATCCTCTGAGAAGTCCTTAGAAAGAGGAAAACAGCAGAGAAGAGGCCAATAATTGTTTAATATCAATGTGGGAAATCTCAGATGGAACTTCTGCTTCATTTTTAAAATATGCTGCGAGAGAGGAAAGACAAAAACAGACTCTGTATATTAAGTTAGCAGGATCAATTTTTGAGTTTGCCGCTAAGTATAAAGCTTTAATGCATAGATTTGTTCGTAAGACTTGGGCGAAAATTTGTACTGACTTCAACTACAACTGGATGGTCCTTCATTTCCATTTACTTTATATATTTGTAGGATAAGTACTGCAGATGCAATTTGCTTCAAATTTCACACCTTCTAAGACTCAAATTGATTTTTTTCCTCAAGAAAATATGTGCATCGCTTTAGTCTAGTGCCTTTTTTTCTCCTCTTGATTTCCCTTCATCTCTGAAGCATGTTATTCAATAGAAACAAACGCTCCACTAGAGTGTACAAGGCTGGCCTGGAGCACACTGTCTTCACATATAATTTATAAAAGAATCTAAACTACATTTAGTTATATGCTCTGAAAATTTTTCCCTGACTTCAATCACAGCATGTATCATTTACTAATGATGATAATTTTTTGTTACAGTAATAACTGTTCAAGTGATTTCAGGAAAATGCATGTACGGCCTCTGGTTTCGGTATCCAGAGTCTTTTATCAAGCACTCAGCCAGAGGCCATAAAATCAGACGCTTGTAGAGAGCAGAGGATACATAACTCTACTCTTTCTTTCAGTGTTTATTGATTCCATTCAAACAGAGGCGAGAAAAAGAGGATGCTTCTAAAGATTGAGGTGCGCACTGTTGAACACTGCGGAATAGATTTAAAGGCATAAAACATTTAAACAGTTTGATTTCTCTTAGTTCTCGTGCTCCTTTTTTCTTAAAGCGACAGTTCAACCCCAAAATTAAGAATACCGATTTTTCCTCTTACCTGTAGTGCTAGTTATCAATCTGGATTGTTTTGGTGTGAGTTACTGGGTGTTGGAGATATCGGATGTCTGGATGTCTACCT
Organism: Epinephelus moara; assembly: GCF_006386435.1. Classification (NCBI taxonomy): domain Eukaryota; kingdom Metazoa; phylum Chordata; class Actinopteri; order Perciformes; family Serranidae; genus Epinephelus; species Epinephelus moara. Next base: position 17,207,223 of record NC_065507.1, on the reverse strand, counting down.
TCTCTTGAATACAATGGAACTAGATGACACCAAAAAACAGATTTGAAAAACACAACAGCAATGTCTCTTTCCAGAAATCATGGCCTGGTTTCTCTTAATACTCATAATATATATAATAATCCACAAACCTTGTTGTGAGCAGTTTCTTGTAGGCTTTATTATCTTTCTACAGACTACACCCGCCAACTATATCACTGCACAGATGAAAGTGTGTATCCACTGCTAGCTCACCTAGCACCACTTAGCTATCTGATGTTATGATCTCTGCTGAGGAGGACGACATTATTGATTACATCTCACACTACCATAAGCGTCTCTTCCATGAGTAGATGCACAATTCCTTCTGCGCAGTAATATGATTGCCAGGTGTAGTCTGGGTCTGTGGATTATTATTTATATCATGCCATTAATGTTTACAACTCACGCTGTCACGAGCACGAGTCACCATGAAACAGTCTGTGCGTGTGGTTCACTAAATAACAAGAGTTCCTCCATGAAACTGCTCACAACGAGGTCTGTGGATTATCTTGAGTAACTCTGTCATGATTTCTAGAAAGAGACATTGCTGTTAAATTTCGGAAATATATATTTATTTTTTTGGCAATTTCAGCACTAAATTTGTGAGAAGGCAGACATCTCTACAACTGATATCTCCAGCACTCTGCAACTCACACCAAAACAATCAAGGATGATAAATAGGTAAAACAGGTAAGAAGAAAAATTTGTATTTTTGACTTTGAGGTGACCGTATCTTCAATTTGTAATTTGATTTTGTACAACAGGGGAGACATTTTAATTTTAGATTTGTAATACTTATTTTGATAAAGTCTTTTGTGACCATATTACAAAAATTTAAAGTCCATCTCACTCCTCCCCCATAATGATATGAACACTACTTAGTCCAATGTGTCTATTTATGTCCATAAAGGCAACAGCCTCCCTGGCTTTTCCACATATTCTTCAAATAACAGTGGCTAATAAACAGCTCTGTACGCTCTTAAACGTTGTACATGATTCTAGGCATGTATATTTATGTATCCAGATACAAAAATTGTGGGACAAGACAATTACTAAAACTTTAAATAAAACTATCTTGAATAACCCTAAACACTGTATCTTTCTCATGGATTCGCCTGCAGTTTGACATGCACTAAATGGTCACACTTTTAGCACAAACAACACATCAACTATAATCACTGACTCTGAAACTAAGTTGGCCGTCAAAGCGTTTAAGATTAGGCAAATTAGGCAATTTATTTAAAAAAAAAAAAATCAGTTAATGAGGACAGGCAGCAAGGCCAACTATGCTATCAGTCTCTTTTACTGGTGTTTTAGACATGCTGCTTCTGAAACACAAATGAGTTTTTAGCTGATAATGACACCAAGGTTGATACCAAAGTAAAAGCCGGATAATTACCCACTCACACTACGCTGTCTCCACTGAAGACAGATCCCTAAAAAAATATTTAAATTCACAAATTGACTGTACATGCAAACTTTGACTCTCCATCTTAAATATAAGTCTTGCTTCATTTCTTGCTAATAAGGTGTTAAAATGGTCACTGCAACAACATGCTTAATGGGAGGAAGGTGAGACTTCATGTTAAAGGAAAGAATGATGTAATCACTATCCAGATAATGCTGTAATCAAACCTGCAGAATGTCTTTTGTACTGCTTTCACTCCCTTTATAATCCCGCGATAAGAGCTCTGTGATGAAGCCATTTGTACCAAATGAGCTCATAAAATATTCATCATCATACTCAAGGTAATGCTGGCCTGGGAGAGCAAAGAATAGCAGACAGACAGTGTGAGCAGAGACAGACACAGAGAGGGGAGGAGTGATAGGAAAGAGGTGGTGCGGTCGCATGTTTGCACTTTGTGATAAAAAAGACTCCTATTACTTTGTAGAAAGTGAGATCACAAGCTACCCATAGTGTTGTGAAAATATTCTCGCAGTGTAAGGGAGACTAAAATAGCTTCCCAAAGCATGTCTACCGATGAAAGCAGTGAGATTACTTGAGATATGCTTAAACGAGAAAGTGTAAAAACCCCTCAGGGGATGGAAAGAAGAAGTGAAATAGTGGTCACACAGAGAGGTAACACCAGAAGTGAAATGTTGCTTGACCGAACCTGACAGCAGAGGGTGCCAGATATGTGAAAGCTTGATTAGAAAGGTTGTGTGGAGGCAAAGAGGCCGTGTTGGAGAGAGAATGAGCAAAGTGAAACAAGAAAATGCAATTGAGGAACTGACATGAAAAGCAAAAAGATATAGAGCCCTTGGAGAGAGAACAGAGACAGAATGGAGTTCAGAGGAATGACAGACGATGCAGTGATCTCATTCATACTGTGAATCAAGAATCAATACATAAATGATACATATGTTGGCGAGTGGAAAGGCTGAGGGGTGCAGAAGGAAAAAGAGAACACAAGATGAGCAAGAGGCGGATGAGGAGGGAAAGACAGGAGTTGAAGCTCAAAGAGCAAGACATAAAAGCAAAATGGCAATCATAGCATCTGATGGTTTGGATATCATCACTCAGATTGTTATAGGTGCAATGCTTACAGACCTTTGTAGTGTCACACTGCGTTACTGAGACAGACATAACTGTATAAAGTGTGTTTAAACCTCGAAAGCCGAACAGAATGCAGCAAAACCAGGGGATTACTGGGCCTCGTGGATAACAATGGTCGAATTACTTGACTGATTTGACGTCTCCTGAGATGTGAAAGGTGTACTGATCGATCCCGGCCCGTGTTTGTTAATTTCACCCTGCCTCATCAACCGTGCAGATGGGGCAGACTGAAATGCCAACTACCGCTGTTTGCATTTAAAATATTTACCAAATAATTAGTCAGGCAGCCCAAACACTGGGTGGAGAGGAAAACTGGGAGGGGGGCTGCATTTTGTGTTGTCACAGAAACAGAGGGCTTGTTTGTGATGCTGCAGCGATATTATACAGACAATATGCAACGTTTACTACTGTTGCGTCAACGTGTACCAGAGATTTTACAGTGTATATTTTAGGGAAAATGAAACATTTGTCATTCACTACAAAGACACACTCCCCTTTTTTCCCTTAAACACATCATTCTCTGATTGTAGTGACCAGCCACTCTATTTTACTCGCATGAATGTTAGGGGTGTAATGGTACAAAGTTTGATGTGAGTTTGCTGCATATGGATCTTTTTTTTTTCAGTTACGCTGAACAGACATTAGCGCAAGTGTCAAAGACTCAGAATTCTCTTGATGAAATATTTTCAGTATTAGAATCATGACCATTTTAAACACGTGTGTATTACACTGTCGAACACTGAGCCAACACCTTCCTGAAAGGCAACGGGTTACTACAGGCTATAAAACTGGAAAATATCTCTTATGCTATCACGCTGAAAACACAACATAAAAATAAAACAATACAAAATACTTAATTATTTGAAGCAGTTTTTTAAATAGTACCACCATGGCTATATACAGTGGTGTGAAAAAGTGTTTGCCCCCCAGCTCCTGTTAAAACATAACTGTGGTTGATCACACCTGAGTTCAATTTCTGTAGCCACACCCAGGCCTGATTACTGCACACCTGTTCCCAATCTAGAAATCACTTAAATAGGACCTACCTGACAAAGTGAAGTAGACCAAAAGATGCTCAAAAGCTACAGACATCATGCCGAGATCCAAAGAAA
>NC_065507.1:17201960-17202893 GCF_006386435.1 Epinephelus moara | reverse complement strand
CTTGATTGCAGTAGTTGCTGCTAAGGGTGGCACAACCAGTTATTAGGTTTAGGGGGCAAACACTTTTTCACACAGGGCCATGTAGCTTTGGATTTTTTTCTTCCTCATTAATAAAACCCTTCATTTAAAAACTGCATTTTGTGTTTACTTGTGTTATCTTTGACTAATGTTTAAATTTGTTTGATGATCTGAAACATTTAAGTGTGGAAAACATGCAAAAAAGTAAGAAATCAGGAAGGGGGCAAACACTTTTTCACACCACTGTACCTATGTAAATGCCAAGTTTCAGTAGTTGTTAAATGCCAATCTGCTTTTACATCTAGAGGCTGCGTAAAAGCAGCCAGGATAAGGAGATGGACTCTAGTTTGTTCCTTCTTCGTCCTGGCACATCTGGATGATGCCATCAAATAGGTGTTAGCATGTTGGATGTGATTCTGTTTACATACCCTACAGCGGAGGCGCAATGCCGACATGATGTTCTCATGTCATAGACTTATAACTCTTTCTCCGGCTTTCTCTTATATTACAAAAATATATACACTGAAATGTGTTTCTGAAAACATCTGAGGTGAGAATAAGCCATGCAGCTGCTGATTCTGTCTTTAATTTAGATCAGTATTGGTTAGTTTAAAAGTTTTTCATGAGGCTCCAGAGGCAGTGAGTGGCACCGGATGACCCTGATCTGCATAAAGTAGCCTAGATACAATTTTACGCAAATAAAGGGTGGATGCCCCATCTATCAAAATGCAACACGCTACTAGAAAGCATTTCATGGTTGCTAACATTAAAAAAATGACAGAAATGGGGCATCGGTAGCTTAGTGGATAGTGCCGGCGCCCCCATGTATAGAGGTGATGCCTTGCTGCAGCGGTCGCGAGTTCGACTCCGGCTTGCAACCCTCTGCTGCATGTCCCCCCCCCCCAACCCTCTCTC